>NW_009725945.1:3220-8578 GCF_000703405.1 Apaloderma vittatum | reverse complement strand
GGGACGTGGCACGAGACCCACATCCAGGGGTGACACCCGGCTGACGGTTTGGGAGGCTGATGGACTTGCAGCATCCAAAAGCACCCACCCTGGTCAGCTCGGGGCGTGAGTGTGAGTCTGGGGTTGGCTTTGTCCTGAGGAGGATGTCCGGGAAGGGGCAGGGAGGGCTGGGGGGCATCATGCTTTGGAGAAAGTGCTTGTAGAAGAAGAGGGGACTCCGGAGTTGGTGCCTGGCTCCTCCTGCCAACGATTCATGCACCGCCGGCGTGCATTCATGAAGAAGTTGCTGACGGTGTTGAGCTCCAAGCCCAGCTGCTGCGAGATGGTCATCTGCATCTCCTTGGACGGGCGCTTGTTCTCCTTGAAGATGGCGATCAGGGTGCGGCGCTGGAGGTCCGTGAAGACCAGCCGCTGCTTCTTGGGCTGCAGGCTCCTGTCTTTCTGCTGCTCTTGCTCTTTGCGTTTGCAAGCTAGATGTTCAAAAGAGAGAACAGGGCCATTAATCGGTGCTCACCACCCTGGCCCACTTGCAGGTTGCCTGACTGCCTCCCAAACACCAGGCCCTTCCCTCCAGTAAACCTGCTGGCTTGTTGCCCACCGCTCCCTAGGCTACCTCCCTCCTCTTCCTCCTGAGCGTCTGCTGAGATGGGATGACAGCCTCTTATGGCACCAGCGTGGGAAAAGCCTGAGTGAAGCCCACCAGCTCTTCAGACGCCCAGGAGGAGCCCAAGTCATAGCATCTCCAGCTGACCCTGGAACTAGAGACCGAGGAAGCTCCTGGGCTGCCTGCTCCCACAGCCTGGCTATGGGGACCTGCTCCATCCCTAAATTTTGGGGGTCACCCATCAACCTTGCTCCTTTGCTGCTCCCTGGCGTGATGTCCCTCATCTCATCACCACTGTGGATCTTGCTGGAGGACTCAGGGACCTGGTGTCTCTTGGACCTCACGCCCTCTTCCAAAACACAGGGAAGAACCAGGGACGTTGTGATGAGGCTGGTCTGCAGCCACCACATCCCACGGCGGGCAGCCTGGAAGGACCATTCGTGGTTCCATCTGTTCTGGGAATGGTTTTTTCAGCCTCTGGTGGCTGGAGAACAGCCTGAGCCACCCGACGCTCCAGGAAATTCAACGAGTGCCTTTGGATCCTTTGACACAGGTGTCAGGTTGAGCCAGCACCAAATTCAAAGCCTCCCGTGCAGATTTGGCTTGAGTGGGAGGTCAGGACAGGGGTGGTGGGAGCCAGGAAAGCTCCCCTGAGACCACCACGTTGTGTGCGAGGGAGGGAGGGAGGCATATAGGGACCCTTTGTTAAATATATGAATTATAATTGCAGGAATACTTAGCATGCTGGTGGTGGAATTGGGGAGAGAAGGAGCCCTTTGTAATGGTATTTTTCAAACTTGAGGTTGGTGGAGGTTGTTGGTCCTGTTCCTACTCAAAGTAGGGACAGCCATGAAGCTGCTGAGGTTAGACCAGGGTGCTCAGGCACTTTGCTGGGTCAGGACTTGGCCAGAGGTGTGCAAGCCCTACGGGTGTGTGTGAAGCAGGGCACAGATCAGGCCCTCCAAGGTTGGGGACACACTGTTTCTTGCCAGAAAGCTCAGAAAAGAGTCAGGAAATGGTGGGCTAAAGACTTCTCTAGGAAAGCCTCACTCTCGCCTCAAAGAGCAGTAGTTTTCAGCTTTTGGAGTTTCTTGGTTTGGATCTTCCAAAGGATTTTGCAAGGAGGGCACAGGTCCTTCAAGATATTTGCTGTCGGAATGTTGTGGGATGACGGATTTCATTTCCCTTGGGCGCTTCCAGGAGCCTCTTCGACCCGGTGCACAGACCTTGGAGTGGCTGAAGGTCACTGCCCCAGCTCTGGGACAGCATCTCGGGTCCACGGGACAGGTATTGCCCTCAGGCTAACCACCTGCCTGCTGCACAAACCCACCTCCGCAGCCAGGCTGAGTAAAAGGGCAGGCAGCCGTGTAGCCTAGGAGTAACGGGAGGGTGTTTGAAGTCACTTCTTCCTCACTAGAGAACAAGCAAGGTCTTCCTCTGGATCTTCTTCAGCCAACCTGCACTACGAGTCCTCTTTACATCACCTTGAACGAACAGAGACGTTCCCCCCTTCCACCCAAAGCTGGGGAAATCTAGATCTCAGCGAAGCAGCTGATTTATCCAACAAATTTAGCCTCGTCTCCTCGGTTCTTGGGTTCTGTCCTTGCCCCGTCTCCACGCAGATGGGGGGAGCCACCAGTTCCCACTGCGGTAAGAGACAGGAGGCCCCAAGCTTGGCACAACCAACCACACTTAGTCCAAATCAGCCATCCTTGATCAAGGTGGTTAGTGGAGAGCCTTCCCCTCCCCTTCTCCCCCCCAGTTTGGCAGCAAACCACCATCCTTAGGGACGAGGGACAGTGTGAGCCCTGGGGGTGCCAGGGGAACCCTATCCCGGGGGAACTTTACTCAAACAGCCAGCAGAGAATGGTTTAGTGGAAACCTACCCTATGACCATCAGATGCTTGCAAAAAGAACAAAAAAAAAAGCCTTTATAGAAAATTCGACTTTTTTTCTGCCCCAAAATCCCCTCCCCGAGCCAAACAACAAACAAAAAGCCCCCCCTCCACCCCATATTTGGAGCATCATGGCTTCACCCTGCCGGACCCCTTGCCCACCCTCCTAGTGTCCCCCTACCCGGCATGCTCAGCTCCAAGTGCCACGGCTGGGAGCTCGTGTCAATGGGGTGCACCACGCACTCACCCTGTGAGCACGGCTGTTGCTCTGCTACGATGATGCTTCTACTCCATCTCCTGCACCGAGTATGTACAGAAGTGTGTAGGGTGTGTAAATACAGCTGTACCCCCACAGGACACGCGGGGCGATGAGCTGACCCAGCCGTAACCCACACGAAGCCACCGGGACTCAGGTTGTCCTCTTGCTCTCCTGTCTGCCAGCCCCTGTTTCCACCAGAGTCAGCCTGAGACCCGACGTTCCAGCTTTCCAACCTTGCATTCCCACCTCTCCGTTCCATTTTTAGGAGTAATTATTACAAACCAACCACCCATTAATAACTCAGAGCTCCGAGGCAAACGCTGACCACGAGGGTCTCGCTGGGATCGGCAGTGCCAAGCAGCGCTCAGGCAGAGGTGACACCCGCTCCGCACCCCTTGATACCCCCGTTATTTTCAGCCCGTGACGCCGGCAGCAGACGCATCCCGCATTTCCTGTGCTCGTTTGTTTATTTATTAATTTCTTTTTCTGCTGACGCAGCCCCATACCCCTCTTCCCTCGTTCAATCTAATTACAGCTCCGCACAACAGAAATCAATAGTGACGCTGGTCAGATCTATTTACGGCGGCCATCAACCCCTCCCTCACCCCCCAACGGGAGATCTTCTTCACATTCCCCATCGCCCTGGCGCTGCTTTCCCAGGCAGGCTGGTCCCCATGTACCCCCCGGGCGGTGGGTGCAAAGAGCACGGCTCCAACTCCCACCCACGATAGCATAGGGCGAGGAGTTTTTTTCCTTCTGTGCTTTAAAACCCTTTTTTTTGTTGTTGTTTTTCCAAGTCCCAAGCTCCAAACAACTCATCCTTGGCTTCAAATCATAGAATCAATCATAGAATCATAGACTGGCCTAGGCTGGAAGGGTCCTTAGAGATCATTTTAATCCAGCCTCCCTGTCACCAGGGACGCCACCTCTCGATGGGGACCGAACGGGAATTGAACCCGGGACCTTGGTGTTGTTAGTGCCACGCTCAACTGACTGAGTGAACCGGCCCCCTAAAATGTTGCTCTTTAGTCACATCCCTCTGGGGTCTCGTCCGGGGGATGGGGACACACTTCAGGGTGCATCCACTGCATTATCCCCAGCAAAGGCCCAAAGCACGGGGTTCATTCCCTGCCTTGTCCTGCTCCTCCTGAGGCACAGGAGACCAGCGCTGGGAAAGAAGGACCAGGGGAAATGCTCTGATGGCCACTGAGGTGATGAAGTCACCCACAGCAAAGGGTTTTCTCTCCTCTCTCTACCTCTCCCCGCACAACACCCACACCTCCGAGCCCTCCACAGCTCAGCCAGGTTTGACTGAACCCAGAAAACAAGTGACAAGGAGGGGACACCAAGCACGGCGGGATGGAGTGACGGCACGGAGCCCCCTCACACCTGGCACACAACCCTCGCAGCATTTCATCCCTCAGGCGGCTGGGCCGGCTGCCGAAAATAAACCCGGAGAGCGAAGGCAAGGAGGAACCTCAAGCGGAAAAGAAGAAGGGAAGATGTTGGGAAGCTGAGGCACCCCTCCCGCGTCCTCCTGGAGGCTTTCTGCTGAGGGGCTCTGCCTCCCTGGAGACTTCTGTCAGAGGGAGCGGCCGCTTTCCTTGACTTAACCTTGACAGCTCAAAGCAAAATATCTCCCAAATCATTTCTAAAGGGACATAATAGAGACAATCAAACGGCTGCTGCTCAGAAGCTGCGATTATGCCTCGCAGCGTGAACCCCGCGAAGTATTTGACTAATACCTGATGGCTTTGCCGGCTTTGCCAGACACCGCTTTCTCTATTATACCCACAAACCTCTGTTTTCTCAGCCCCGTGTGCTCTCCCTCTCCATTCACTTGCAATACAACCTGTAATTTTCTGCCCACTTTGCTTAAGTGCTGGTGATTTGTTGAAATCACAAAAGACGGCCAGGGGCTTTCAGAGCCAGCATGCTGGCTGTAAGCAAGGTTAAGGTGGGGGGGAAAAGGAGAAAAACCAACAAAACAAAACGCAAACCCGCACTAGCTTTTATCTTTTTCTCCCTGTCCAATTGGCTCGAAGTGGTGCAAAGGGACTGAGGAGAATTTGAGGACTCAAAGAGAGGTGAGGAAGGGATGGAGAGGGAGTATTTGGATGTGGTTGGCCAGGTCAGGACAGATTTCTTTGGTGCAGGAGTGGGCACTGTGTGGGAGACAGCCCAGGCTTACCCTCCATGCCTTTGAGATGGGTCTATCACCTGGCTGCCTCAGTTTCCCCCTTTCCTTGAAGTGACAGAGGGATCTCAACCTCTCTCACAGCAAAGCGAAGGGCTGGGTGTAGGGTTGTGCAACGGGTGTTACTGGTTCAGACCCTGCCCTGATATTCTGGAAGGTTTTTGGAGCTGCAGCTCTCAACAAACTGGGAGGGGCCCAGTGCCTCCCACAGCAGAGCGGTGTCTGACGCTGAGCTGAATTAACCGCATGGCTGCCCCAAAGATGGAGCAGAGCCTCAACTAGAGATCAGGGACCTTCAGCTGCAAAACACGAATCCTTCAGTCCACAGTTGGGCTGGCCAGGATGCTCAGAGCTGGGGAAACTTACTTAATAACTTAGCAAGAGGTTTGTTTGACTTTTCTTT
>NW_009725945.1:0-3051 GCF_000703405.1 Apaloderma vittatum | reverse complement strand
GCCCAAAGAAATTTATCCCCAGCAGGCTTCTCCAGCAGAAATTCGTGGTTTTGCTAGCTGGGAATACTTAGTGCTGATGGGAGAGTGAGCAGTGCACAACGCCAGAAGGAAGTGCTCGGAAACCAAACTCCAACTTTCTTTTTGCCTTTTTTTTTTTCATTTTTGCCTAAAACCCCCAGAACTAACAAACACAAAGGCAAAGGGGATGCAGCATCAACCACACAACCAACAGGGCCAGCAACATGCTGTACATCCCTGCAGTGCTGCATCCCTGCGATGCCCCAGCCTTCAGCAGCACACAATAAAAATAAAACAACCTTCTGGGCTCCAAAATGTGCAGAAACGCTCTGGTTCCGCAGCATCCGACAGCTTTGAACCACGACAAAAGCAAAAACACCCTGCAGGATGGGAAAACCGTGTGTCAGAGGCCACCCAAGAAGCTGCGACGTGTCCGCAGAGCTGCAGCCTCATGGTTCTGCTGGGTCGGCATCACCTGGCCCGGCCAGAGCTCCCAGTGTCCCTGTGCCACGTGTCCCTGCCTTGGTGGGGACAGGCTTCCCCACCGGTGTCCCTGGGAGCTGCCGGAGGATGAGTCCGAGGCGCGGGGAGAGCCCCTGGTCATTGGTATGCAGCCAGCGCGCCCGGGGGGGCGCCGGCTTCAGCCGCTTCCCCGAGCCCAGCAAATTAAATCTTCCTCTGAACGCTGCAAATGAGGAGATGAGATGAGACAAAGCGCTCGCCTCCGCGGCGCTGGACCTGTGGTTTCCTCCTTCCCTCGCTAAGGGTTTTGGTGACTCGCTTCCAGCGAGCAGCAGCGATCGACGGGTACGGGGCTGCCAAGTGTCACTGGCCACTGTTCCCTGCCAGCCCCAGGGAGCAGTGCAGAGGGAAGGGAGGACTGGGAATGAAAATACAAGTTCTCCATCATCTGCTCGGGTGATGACAGTCCCTCCTGAGAGCGCGTTTTTGGCGATGAGACTGGCAGAGCCACTCAAATGTGCAGAAGAGCAGCGATGCCAGCCCCGCAGGACACTTCGTTTTACCTCCTGCCCTTCTCGAGCTTTGCCTGTTTTTGCACCGCACGGCATTTCCAGCTCTTCCAGAGCTGAAGCAGATGAATTTGTCTGGCCTGAGGGTGGGCGAAAGGATGCAAGGAGGCTGTAGCAGCTGCAGGCGTGCTTGGCTCCATCCCTCCACATCTGTGCTGGTTTTATTCTTGTCCTTTCCAGGTAAGCTGCTGTCGGCCTCGTCAGAGACAGCCCTGGGCTGAGCCAGCAGCATCGCACCCTTCTCACGGCCTCAGAAACAAAGTTTTAAAGATCGTTGTTGAAAGTATTTCCCTTCTGCAGAGGTCTGACTTTTCACTCCCTTTGTCCGGAGATCTTTCATAACGGGAGAGCTGGTGCCTCACTCTGCTCTCCCCAGCACCTGGGCAAACTGGGCTCAACCTCCAGCCCTGCCACCACGTCTGCTTCTCCCATTTGTCCCATTTCCCCCTTTTTTAGGCCTTTTTTTCAGATGAGGGTCAGCCGCTTCTTATTGTCCCACTGTCACCACGAGCTGCTGGGTCACTCAGCACGTCCCAGGACCAGTCCAGCTGCCTGGTGTGAGGCAGGGCTGGCCAGAGGCGCCCTGGGAGTCCTCCCGGCTGCTCCGTTCTCCTTTCTCCTCGCCCCAGTCATTGCCACTTAGTGTGACGAGAGCAAATTGGTACTAATGAAGTGCTGGAGTCAGGCAGCGCAGCAGGCAGAAGCCGGCAGCGCCGCAAGGGATGGCAGCGGCAGGGGAAGGTCGTCGCCTTCTCGAGAGAGGGAGGATGCGCGGATGGGAGGTTGGACACGTGGCCAAAGACCCTCCAACTCCTGAAATAAGTTTTCCTTGGGGTCAGCAACACTAGCTCGTGCTCAGTGTTGGCGCAAGAGCCGCAGGATCTGGGAGGAGATGGGAGTTTGAGGGGCAATTCAGGCCACAGCGACAGTGAGAAGAAGCAAGAACGAGGACATGGTGTCGATAGGGCTGGGGCAAAGGTTGGACTCGATGTTTTATGATTCTGTGATTCAAGTAATGCCCAACAAGGAGCCTGCCCGGGGCACGCAGGGCAAGTGACATCCCTGGGAGCCCCACGGGTCCCTGGCAATCCCAGCTCTGCCCTCACTGCTTGGTACGGGAAAGGAGCAGCGAGGGTCTCCCTTGGGCATCCGGCGGGGTTGGACTAGATGATTTTTTGAGGTCCCTTCCAACTCTTAACACTCTGTGATTAATCTGTGATTGTTCTGTGATTATTCTGTGATTATAGGGGGCCGGTTAGCTCAACAGGGGGCTGGTTAGCTCAGTCGGTTAGAGCACAGTGCTGATAATACCAAGGTCACGGGTTCGATGCCCGTTTGGTCCCCATGGTTTGCCTGATCTAGTCAGGAGGCGTCCCTGCCCATGACACGGAGGTTGGATTAAACGATCTCTGAGGTCCCTTCCAGTCTAGGCCATT
Source organism: Apaloderma vittatum (assembly GCF_000703405.1). Classification (NCBI taxonomy): domain Eukaryota; kingdom Metazoa; phylum Chordata; class Aves; order Trogoniformes; family Trogonidae; genus Apaloderma; species Apaloderma vittatum. The sequence continues at coordinate 566 of NW_009725945.1, read as the reverse complement.
CTAGGATTCTGTGATTATTCTGTGATTGTTCTGTGATGCTGCGACCAGCACAAGGTGACTGCTCTGCAAGTCCCAGCCAAGCTCCGGCTGCCCCAGCAGCTCACAGGTCCAGCTCTCCCGAGCAGGGGTGACCAACAAATTCCGTGACCAGTGCAAGCGTATTCCATCAGGGCGCGTGTCGACCTGCTCTCAGCGAAAAGATGGTGTCTGGAGAGAGCCCACGGCCGCCACCAGCCAAGGAACACGAGAGGGGAGAAGCAGTGGGGGGGTAAAACGACTGTTTTCTTGCATTTCCTGATTCAATAAGGTCTCGGGTGGATTTATCAGGCCCTTAGGCTTTGGCCAAGACAATTCTCTGGTGGCCACTGGCTCTCTTGCCACCCTGCGAGGCTGCGAAAACCAGGAAAACCCAGCTTGGGGCGTGCAAGGTTTGCTTTGCCTGCATCCGAGACCCTCCGAAAGCCCCTTCTCGCACCCCTAACCCCCACCTTGGAGCGCTGAGCATTGCCCTGTGCCCCCCGCACGGCAAGGAATGGTTTGTTCCGCTCTCCTCCCACACACAGGTA
>NW_009725944.1:0-1422 GCF_000703405.1 Apaloderma vittatum | reverse complement strand
AGGCTTCTTCTGAGCACTGGGATGAAAGGCCCCAGGATTTCTCGGGCACTAGTGCGGCAGAAGACCCAGCTCAAGTGCTGGGGAGGCCCAGAGCAGTGACATTAGCCTGGGTCCCTCTGTTGGGTCTCTTTGAAGTGCTGTTCTCAGCAAGAAGCTCCATCATTCCTCGGCTTGACTCCATCAGTTCCCGTGCACGAGGACATATCATAGCCTCATGTCATCTCATACTTTTTGCTTCACCTGTTTGCCTTGTGCTGCTGGTTTTGACCCCATCCTGCCCAACACTGCTCTGTCACCAGGGATCTTCAACACAGTCCATGGTTCATGGTGTTCCTGTCCATGTCCTTACGGTAACATGTTTTTCTCTTGTATGTGTTTGTGAGCAGATGGCTTTCTGTGGATGCACATGGCAGAACAGATTTGTGTATAATTCCAAGCTGGGCTCCATTTGTGTGTCCTTGTGTGTCCCTCCCCAAGAGGAAATGTGCTGCTCATGGCAGGGACACTCTCTGTTGCTGTGTCCATGAGCACTACAGAGCACAAGGTTCCCAGGTTCGAAGGAGCCTGAATGCAGTCGAGCAGGGATGACACCACCCTGCTACAGATTTGTCCAGGGAAGGGGCCCTGTGACTTTGAACAACCTGATTTAAAAGGATCTAACAGGGGTGATGTACATGATCTCCGCAAGTCCCTTCTGACATCGTGTTCTGACACGTTCTACAACGGCCCTGCCCTTCCTGACACCTGCACACCCATGGAAACATTTGTCCTCACACCCCTCTGCCTCCACAGAGCTCTGAGACGTTGTGCTGGGACTGCCGAGGGGCAGCTGAAGGGAGGCTCTGAGCCTCCTCACTGCAGCTGTAGCCCAGCAGTGGCTGCTGTTGGCTTGGCAGGCCCTCAGCGCAGGTCACCGCGGGCGGAGCAGAGAGCCAGAGAGCTGGGGCTGGCGGGGGTCAGCGATGTTGGGCAGTGGAGGAGTGGAATTCGGTGGCGCCCAACTGAGGGGCATGGGGGACTCACTGCGGTGCTCCTGGGTGAGCAGGGATGGCGGTGGTGGGGGCCAGAATACAAGTGGCCCACCAGGTATCTCGAAGTTGCCATCCCCTCTGGCTTCTTCTCACATCTCTGCCCTCGAACCACCATCCCGTCCATCCTTCCCTCTGCTCCCATGCCACACTCTCTCATTAGAGTCAGTGCTCTGTTCTTTGTCCAGCCCTCCCTGTTTGCTTCCTTTCCTCTCTGTCTTTCCATGTAACTCATGGAGTCATTCCGTGCTATTTTATTTCTCTTTATCCTTCTATTTTACTACAATGACTCTACCCTCTCACCTTTCATTCATGGATTCATCTGTCCACAACCTATGGTCTCCTCCATTAATACACATGTTGAAAACACACATTAATGGTCTCTTCCATTAAT
>NW_009725943.1:0-781 GCF_000703405.1 Apaloderma vittatum | reverse complement strand
GCAGCTACCTCAGAGCCTATATATCACTCATGCTCAGTGTATATTAAGTCTCAATTAACAATGAAACTAGAAGCAATCAGTCTCCTGAAAGTCAAAGAACACTTCTGCTTCAGTAGAGGATACTTCCATAAATACTGTTAATAATATAGTGCTTAAGCATTAGGATTTTACATCAGACTTGTTAAATGTGAGGGGAGGTATCAACAGAAGTTAAACCTTGGGTCGACTCGCACGCTCTCATTTTTGCCTAGGACCAGACAATGATGGGAGGTAATCTTGGTCTACTAAAAAAAATCTGAAGAACAGAGAGAAACCACGAGATCCATTTAAACACAATAAATCAATCCTCTCAAACGGTACTTGGGAGCAACAATATAAATATCAAAAGGAATTAAAAGCTACTCGGTAGTGCTGTTAAATGTTGTGACACTCCTGTGACGCTGGCAAGACAAATTTATGAGGTGATAAGAAGCTGAAGGTGTCCAATCAACCGATGACAGTATTTGCTGTTTCTTATGCAGTCAAGACCCAAATTTGCCACCAGGGCTATAAGAAAGGACCATTCCTCTGGGTCAGGGAATCTCCCACCAGAAATGGAAAATGGACATGCCCAAGGTGCCTTTAGGTTGGCTGGGATCCATCCTCTGTGGCCATGTCTGGGGCTGGGCTTGAGCCAGCTCTGATTAAAGGGGGCAATGCAGAATCTCTTAGCCAGATTCACCAATGTCATCAACATTTTTGTTGGTTTAACTCTGTTGAGCTATGGACAACTTACTGGTTT
>NW_009725942.1:504-1034 GCF_000703405.1 Apaloderma vittatum | reverse complement strand
CAGTCACTGGAGATTTGAAAGGCTGGATTTGAGATGCTCGAGGTGAGGCCACCTCATGTTTCGTCAGGATTTACCCCGGCTCCCTCCTCCCAACTAGGCAGCCTCTTGCAGTGCCAACGCAGACATAACCAGGGGTTTGTCCCACCACCATCCTCACGTCTCTCCCCACCGCTGGAGAAGACCTGGGGGTCAGGGAAGGGCTCACTCCTCCCTAAAACGTGTTCCTTGCCCCTGCTGATGCTCTGTGCCAGGAGCAACTGGGCGCTGCTGGAGGACCTGGAGGACAACATGATGGACTTCAAGGAGGACGTGGTCCTCCTGGGCTGCCTTGGCGCGCTCCACGCGGGCTTCTGGGCTAAGGCTCACGGCCCCTGGCGCCGAGCCCCAGCTCAAATAAAAGCGCCGTCACCTCCCCAGCTTGTTGACTTGTGTTGGGATCACTGGGATGGGAGAGCTTAGAATCGCAGAATCCTAGAACAATTCAGGTTGGAAAAGACCCTTGGGATCATCGAGTCCAACCATTGACCCTA
>NW_009725942.1:0-346 GCF_000703405.1 Apaloderma vittatum | reverse complement strand
ACCCTGCCCTGTTGCAGCTTGAACTTGTCCTGTTGCAACTTGAGCTTGGGACCGCCTGTCTTGGGGAGGAAAAGCTGGTAGCACGTGAGACTATTTTAGGGGAGGATGGGGGCTGGTGACCCACCTAGGGAAGGGCCAAGGGATGCCCCACCCCTTCCCAGCCCCTGTGCCCGTCCCCTGACTCCAGCCCCAGTCACACCAGCGGCTCCTCCCAGCAGCGCCCAAACCCACCCACCTCCCACTTAATGGCATCACACACCTCGTTAGGCAAAAATGAGGCGCGGGCGAAACCTGGAGCTGCTGGGAAAGCCTGGAGGCAAGGGGGGGCTGCACGGGGTACGCTGGG
>NW_009725941.1:8484-9947 GCF_000703405.1 Apaloderma vittatum | reverse complement strand
CATGTATAATATTTAAAATAATATAAAAATATGCAGAATACATTTATAATTATAAGAATTAATATAATGTATTCTTACTGCAATTATTACTAATTATTTTAATTATTATTACTTAAAAAAACTAATCAGCAAAATTTAAAAAGTCAGTTGCCTTAGTTTTTTCAGGTACTGCTACGTAATCACAACTAAAAACTAGTAGGTACAATTGTTTGAATCAGTAATCAAATTTTTTCTAATAGTTTGGGATACCAATGATTTTGATCACCCAGTTACTTATAAGACTCCATTTTTATGATTTGAAAATATGTAAGATATAGTGCTCAATTACAGGAAGTGGCAGTTTAGATACTAAGTATCATCAGATATGATAGCTTTATCTGTAAAAAAAATGAAATTGTTGCCTTTATAGTATACACTAAACCAGAAACTCTATATTTCACTCTAACGTCTGAAATTCCTTGGAGCAATTACATTAAATTGCACTATATAACTGATGCTTTAGAGTGCTGAAAATACCCGGCTTTCTGACGTTATATTGTGCATCAGCATTCGTAGCATTGCAAGAAGCAATGGTTATAATATCAAAAACTGGAGCAATATCAATATCAAAACCCTGCAAATGCTGATTGCCACATACAAATTGTGCAGTAGGATCACGGCCTTCCAGCACATACGGAAATGTTCAGAAAGTGGTTTGCTTTATAAACATGAGGGATGTAAATTAATCACCCCTTTGGAGCAATGCAAATTCCCAGTGAATTTGAGTTGGTAAATAAAGTTATTTAGCTTTCTGAAGTAATTTCCCTTTTTGTATCATAAAACATATTCTGCAAAACTCTCTTATCCCTTAAGGGGGCCTAGAAGAAAGATGGGGAGGGACACTTTATCAGGGAGTGTAGTGATAGGACAAGGAACAATGGTTTTAAATGGAAAGAGGGTAAATTTAGATTAGGTACTAGGAAGAAATTATTCTCTGTGAGGGTGGTGAGGCACTGGAACAGGTTGTCCAGGTAAGTTGTGGATGCTCCTTCCCAGAAGAATTCAAGGGCGGTTCAAGGGGAGTTCAATGGAAGCTTTGAGCAACTTGGTCTAGTGGAAGGTCTCGCTGCCGATGGCAGGGGGGTTGGAACCGGATGATCCTTAAGGTCTTTTCCAACCCAAACCTTTCTGTGATTCTGTGATTCTGTGATTCAATGATTCTGCTAAAGTGAATTGAATCAGACCTTGATTACCAGAATGAAAAAAAAAAAAGAGACAGTGTAAATCCTGCAGAAGCAGGTCTCTGTCCCAAGAATCCTCCTGACTTCTGTCACAATACTGGAAAAGGAATAGTCATCATATTTACCAAGGAAAGTAGAGAAATAGCCACAAATCTGATGTCATAACAAAGGGTCACATCCTTAGGGATTTGTATGTCAGGGGCAACAGTGGTTCAGTAATCCGATAACCTGGTCGACCCAACA
>NW_009725941.1:246-8453 GCF_000703405.1 Apaloderma vittatum | reverse complement strand
GGAAAGATAAAAAAGAAGGAGAGAGTGACACTGGGACACTGTGAGAAAGACAGGGCTCCTTATTCACACTTCAGATATGCTAATTCAGAGTCAGAGGACGTAAGACTGTGGAAATATTAGATTCTTAAATAAACAGACTTGAAGTCTGTACCTCTAAACTCAAACAAGGAAGAAAGGAACCTTTTGGAGGTTATCATGAGGACCCGATGCATTAAAGTTGTACAATGAAGACAAAGATTCACTTGTGTCATGTGAAAAAACACCAAGATATCTCTGAGTAAACTTAAAATACTGAAATTATTTTCTCTTTTGAAATACTGTAGACTAGAAGTCTGAAGTCCTTAGATCTTGTAAGGTTCTCAGCAACTACACCAGCAAGATCTACAAAAACATGAGGAGAAGGCCCAGAGGAAAGCTAAGCTTCTAAAATTCCCACAGCCATAAACTCTTCCTGGTGAAGGCACAGCAGATTTTCCATTAATTTCTAAGCACATTCAAGTGCATAGTAATGATATTAACTTTGAGTGGAGAAACTCTGAAGTAGGTACATTTCCCTAGAATAACCAGCACTTTCACATATTTTCTAGCTCTTTTACTCAAGGCTATAGGAAGGAAAAGACAGACAGAAGTAGAGGATTTTGAAATCCCCAAGACACATTTGACAGATGCTTTCCTTATACTGATCAGTGGATGATAGGAAGATGTTTCCCTTAAGTTAGACAGGTATCAGAAGGCATCAGCAATTAGTCAAATTTCTGTTTGGCACAAGCATCCATGAAGCAATGAGATGATATGCAATACTCTGTAAATGCTGCTTCAAGAGGAAGTGACTCTTTTTAAAGTCTAAAGGGATTTTAAGTCATCATTGTACATTTAAATACAGACAAAGTGTCTTTTCTGTAAGGTAACACTGAATGATTGGAGCTTCTGATAATTCTTGTGGTCACTAAAAATGCAAGTTATGTGGAGGTCAGTGTTGCAAGTGCAGGAAAAGGCTGTGAGTGTTAAGACTCCTGTTTTCTATTCGTGTTATTCTGATGTGAACTAGTGAGATCATATCAGCTGTTATGCCAATTCCTTCAAGTAAAATATGTCATATTGCTTTCCTCCCTTGAAACAGCAGTTCTGAAACTGAGATGCAGAATTTAGTCATCCAAGGAGAAACACAATGTGCTGGAAGTAACCGCAAGTTATAGTAGATTGTAAATTACAGATTGCTAAAACAATAGCAATAAGAGATAAAAAAAACATTCCATTAAGTAGTAGACTCTCTGTCTATTCCTGCCTGGTGAGCAGAAGGAGCTTCCTTAGCATGAAATAAGAGAAGACATACTGAAGTTTACTCTCGTTTTCTCAAGATGCCAATTTTATGGAATTTGCCTTTTCCTGGATGCCAATTTTATGGAATTTGTCTTTTTCAAGATCCTTGTAGTACTTGGAATAATCTTCTTCCAGTGCTAGCAGAATAGCTAAAGACACACAAAGCTATCAGACATTTCATTTTGATAGTTCATGACATTCTGAAACTACTAAGGAATTATCTTTTTATTATGTTTGTTCTTTGGGCATAAAAGACAATAAAAATGAGCCTTAGCTCAGGAAATAGCCTCCATCCAATAATATTGTTTGCATGAGTATCAATACATTGCATTCCTGTATCGGGAATATGCTTGCCACAGAAATGGCAAAGTTTAATACTGTTCTGGAGGAAAGACACTGTCAGAAAAACATGCAAAAAGTTAGGAGGGGAGGAAATAATAAAGGTAAAGGAAGCAGCATGTGGCTAAAACTGGAATACTCATTATCCATCAGCTTCAATGAAATGCAAACAAAAGGAGCAGGGAAAAGAAATACAGAAATAAAGAAAACAGATTGTGGTCACCAGCATCTATTCAGTGCATGTCATTGCAACAGCTCAGAGTATATCAAATCAAAAAGTCTATCTAGTCTAGAAACTTCTCTCTAGAAGTGGCCAAAAGTAGATGCTTAGGAAAACAGAGAGTGTGAGAAGTTCAACTACTACATCTATACTGGCAACCAATGGGCCTACTTTTCTGACTTCTCTCCTGCCAAAACTGAAGTATTTGTCTGTTTCTACTACCTTTTGTACAAAATGTACCATACATTAAAGTCCACTAATATCTCTAGGATTTTCATATCCCAGCCTTCCTCAAGCAGTATGGAGTTGTCCTCCAATTCATGAATCTGTTCTGTAACCCAGGATTTATCTTAAATTTAAATATTTAAGTGGATCTTCCCATTTACAACATTTCTAAAACTTGTGGGTACTTTCTCTGTAGCATATCTAAGAGTATTCATACATAAAAAAATAATTTCTCATCATCACTTTCATCTTACATCTCAATTACTGTAACATAGCTTTTAAGCTCATGGCAGATGGAATTCTCTCAGCGCCACAAGAGCACTTCAAACACAAATTTTTTTAGTTCACTGTTTTGACCATGTTACTGCCCTTCTTTCTCTATTATGCTGGTTCCTCTCTTCCCCATCACATAAAATTAAAAAGACTCGATTTGATTTTTTTTAAGTCCTTCCAGGCTTTTACTGACATATTAATTACCTTCTAATGACTACTCAGACATTGAATCTCATGCCTGTTCAGTCCATGATACCTATCTCAGCCAAGTATTTTATTTTCTAACAGCCCTTCCACACTGTCTTCATATTCAAAGTGTGCCTGCAAAGCTTCTTTATCTTCTTTTCAACAGGCATCTTAAAACTCATCGTATTTGAGAATGACAGTTAAAAATCACTAGTGTACAGAGACCACTGGCTTTATATATCCCTGCAGAATTGTCACGTATCCCTTGTTCAAAATTCTTTGTGAACTGTCCAAGACTGGGACAATCCATTTTGTTCTTTGTGTGTGCTGACATGCTGAATAGCACAATGTATCCTCCTGGATCTTCATTACAGGACATGCAATAGCAGTAACATCAGTAGATTGTTTTTAGTACATAGTGTAGTTTAAAAAACACAACTGGAGATTTGAGCCTTCTCCCTTTTCCCCTTCTTAGTTATGCCTATAAAAAGAAAATGCTTTCATCCAGCTGAGCATAGCCATCAGCAGTAAGTTTTACTAACCATGTACCACGTATCTTTTTCTGGACACCAGCCTCCATATTGAAGTATGTGAAGAACTTGACTTTGCCACTTTTTAATATACACGCATATACATACATGCAGTCTGCTACTGAGTCTTGTTCATACTTTTCTAGCTGATGCCACTGAGATTAGTCAAATGAGTGAGGACTACTCATATTAACAAGACTTGAAAAAAAAAATTGAGCCTATAATTCTTAAAAGCTCTTGAACACAGTTATTTTTATGCTGAATATCTCCAATGTTAATAGTCCCACTTTGAGTCACTGAAAATTTCACCACTGGACTCATGAGCCACGTTCCACCTCCAGTAACTACACACTTGCTTAAACAGTACTAAGTACAACCTAAATCTTTTGTCTATATTAAGAAATCAGACTTAATAATTAAGAATTTACTTTTTTAAAATAACTGCTTTGTGAATTTCCTGACATCAGAAAAGGTGTTGAATTGCCATGCAATTAGCTTTTAAATTAGCACACCAATATACTGTGTCATTTTTGGAATAGGTCCAGTTCACCTAAAGCACCAGAATGTAATGTTTTAATGAACAGAAGCATGGGATATATTAAACAACTAATGCAATACTATTTTATGAGGGACTAGAGGAAGTGTCTAGAAAAGGCTATTCTGTAAATATATTTACTGCTCACTTTTATAGAAATTATGAGTTTTAGTATCAAAGTATATTTTCTCAACCTTTGCATGACTGCATTCCACTTTTAAACATTCTTTCTGAAGCTTACAAGAGAACTGACATGCTTCAATATACATTCATGGTTAACTGCAAGTGTAGTGAACTAATTTGCTTACAGCTTAATAATTAAATAGCACCAATAAAAAACAAAGCAATCTGTTTATATTTCCTTTAGGATGGAAGACTGTACAAGTTATAAAGCTTAATGAACCAATACAAAAATATTTCTGCTTGTGCTTTTTCTTCTCTTTGTTAATCTAAAATGTAGTTCTAAGTGGGTTTAGTTTCCAAGTCAGACATTTAAAGTACCTCCCTCCTTTTTAATTTGTTTCAAAAACCTTCCAAAGCTCCTTGCCCAACATAATATTTGTTCCATCTCCCCTCATTATAGTTTGGAAGGTGGTTCTAGTCATTAACATAACCTTGCCTATTATTGGATCAAATTCCACCCTGCTGTAAGGACCAAGTCCAGCAACATGAACACGTGCTTTCAATAATGGACTAGTGCAAATATATCTTTCTGATATGACCCTGAGAAGGATAATGAAAAAAAGAATTGCCTTTCTCTGTGCAACACTGTATCAAATGTCATCAATTTGTTTGTGTGCTCATCTTCCACTGTTAGCCTGTTGGTTAATTTGTTATTTTTTATGTTTCAAGGTCTATTCCTATATTAAAAAGCCTATGCATTTCCAGGACTGGATTCTTAAAAGTGAATTAAGTAGTAGTTTCTGAAATATACAAAGTGACACTAGAAAAATTTCTTTTGGAATAGTCACTTACCATAGTAAATTTTGTTCGTTGAATGTACTGCCTCCAAAGAGGCCCCCCTTTGGGATTACTTTCCCTGCCATGAAGCAACAGAAACCATAGAAAATGTTAGATATTAAATGGAATAGTCATATCTAGTCCAATGTTTTGGAAGAAAACATAGAAAAATATCCTACTTCTTAACTCCCTATGCATCGTTACAGTCCATAAATACATGAGGTAAAAGTAAACCTGTCTATTTGCATAGACAGTCCATATGAGAAAAAGTTATTTGGGTAAACAGCATACTTCTTCTCTCTTATGATACTGTCTCCAAAGATATAACAAGTAAAAGACTGGTAGACACAATTCTGAGAACATGCACTGAGACTGACTACTAGCTGTAGACACAGCAAACTACTCCTGTCCAAATATTGTATCTAACATAACACAAGAAGTCTTGTTTGGGAATGTTTAAGCACATTAGTTTCCTCAATGAAAATGTTGTAAACTACTTCCGTACTGAAACGGTCTAGCTTTTTACCAAACCTGATCAAAAAGTGACCCTAAAAAAGGCTTTTTTGTAGTCAAGTAAATGATTTAGAACCTGTCCAAAACCTTAAATGAAGACACTTGTAAAAAATGGCCAGTGCTATTACACTTGGGAATATGAGAGAGGAGTGAGGGCATTTTAAGACTGATCATCCTTATGAAAATATGCAGACAATTGCAGTTTCAACACTTTCTTTTAGAATCTGTAACTACAAGAGGAATATTCAGTATATGAGAATGAGAAAGGTACTACTGCATCCCTCTAAAGAGATGTGTGACCTTTTGGGTGTCTGGAGTTTTACCCTAGGAATGTATGTATAACTTACTGAGTATGCAACTCAATTAAATCTCTTTGTATGTTATTTTGTTGAGAATGAGAAAGGACAGAAAAATAATTTACATGAGACATGAAAGATAGGGTTAAGAATAAATCAAGTATTTTTTAAGCTATCAAAGGAGAAGCATGAATCTAGTTTTCTCTTCCCTCAATAAATAAAAACTGTCATAACTCACAAAGAGAATGGCATTTAACTTTCGGCTCTTCATCGTCTTTCTACGTCACTTGTAGCTTGGCCAAACATTGTTGTCTACTGCATTCACTTACTGATAGTTTCTTTCTTCTTTCCTTCTGTGTTCCACAGAATTTGAATAGTTGGTCTTCAAACTGGGGTTTGATTCAGCTGTCCTCAGATAAGTGTTTAATGAGATTTCAGATGTCCTTTAATAACCCACTCAGACTCCCGCTGCAGTCCCAGAGTCTCTTATTAGTTGTGTTATACCTGCTGTCCTGTGCAGATACTTTGGCTATGTTGGGGCATCTCAAATAGTACTAGATGCCTCTTTGCAGGCAACAGTATCATGCCTTTGCTGTCATACAACTATTTTCAGATACTATGACTGCAAACTGTTGATAAAACAAGCCTTGCTAGGAAAGGGGTGTTATTGCTGCAGATATACAGGAAAAAGAGATTTTTGAAAGGTTAAAAAAATCCAAAAGAGTCAAGCAGAATCCCATGCCAAACCACCAGATAAAGTCTATGCAGAAAGTCTACCGCCTCTATTTTCTGGAGTCTTTTACAACTCCATTACTTTTTTTTCATCATAAAGGTCCTACCCAGGAAAGCTTATCAAAAAGTATTCTTTGTGGATTTATAAAGAAAGTCACAACTGGCTCTGAAAGTACTTGCACCTAATCTGAAGAGTTGCAATCAAATTCTCCAAGTATCCTACACCCTAGAAATGCTTATCACACTCCCACAACTTCCATTACCATGCAAGCATGTCTTTTCTATAAAACTCCAATCAAACTCAGGCGCAAAAAAATGACCCAAGTGCCCTGGCCTTCAAGAGATCCATCATCTCTGACCTCATAGAATCAAAACTACAAAAAGATACAATTATCTTACTAAATGCATTCTTCAGATGTTATGAAATACGATTTCTGGGATAGAATTTTAAGCCACTAAAGAATTCTGATATGCTAAGTGGTATTAAGGCTTCCTTAATAGATCTGCTGAAGCTTTGAGTTTCCCCTCCGCTCTCCCTGAACATGCTACCACTGTAATATTCTAACTTCCAGCTGCATGTTGTGATGCTGTTAAAAGTAAGCCGTGAAAAATGTTATGCACATTTCATCTTCCAAAACAGCTATTGGTGGACGAATCTTAAAGAGCTATTCTGCTACTCTGGATTGTGCCAAGACTGAAAAGTCACCTCATTTTACTTTTTTACAGTAGATGAATATTAAGGCAACACAAGTTTTCTTTGCCTCTTTCCTCTGGACCCCAAGCTTGAAGAATGAATGAAATGAACCTCTGACTGACTCTTTAAAAAGTATATAGTTATGTTTAAAGTTTAGACAGTGAGTCAGGGAGATCCAAGTTGTTCTGTCATGTTTCAATATGATTTATCCAATTACAGAATTTAACAAAAAAGACCTTTCCTACGGGAAGCCAGAAGCTACAAGAACATAACAGAATCAAATGAGTACACATTTTAATATGTAGTTGGCCTTAAAAACTAACTTCAAGTGTGTGCAAGTGCTAACTGGTGAGGCATGTCAGCCCTTCTACTGTATTTTTCAAAAACCTTGAAATAAATGTAAGAATCATTTTGGTTTTAAAAATTACTGGAAAGACACTATTTTTAAAAACAAACAAATTACCTGGCAAGGCTTTTTCATTTTAATTGCTATAACATGGTATCTGTAACAGCAGAGTTCACAGGTCCATGACCCTCTTTCACTTATCCACTTTAACAGGCAAAGCTGATGCGTATATCGTACTGACCCATCACAGCGGCAAGGGTTTAACAATTCACCCTGGAAAGGCAACACAGAGACATTAATTTTAAAGGAATCTTTTCTGTACATGTATGCTCACTATCAAAATATTTACAGGTCTGTAATAATGAACTGTCTCACTTTTGATACATGAAAAAGCATGTATTTTTGGCTACAAAAATAGTCAAAATTTAAACTGTCTTAAAAACATCTAGGTGCTTCTAATGAGATGCAAGTTGCACCAGGAGAAGTTTAGATTGACTGTTAAAGGAAATTTCTTTACTGAGAAAGGTGGTGAAGCATTGGAACAGGTTGTACAGGGAAGTGGTGGTGGAGTCACCATCCCTGGAGGTGTTCAAAAAACGTGTAGACATGGCATTTTGGAACATGGTTTAGTGGTCATAATAGTGCTGGGTTGATGGTTGGACTTGATCTTAGAGGCCTTTTTCAACCTTAATGATTCTATGACTCCATGAACTGTCAGCACATGTATATAGGCACATATGTGAAACAAGTGAAAGATTACCATGCATTGAACAACAGCAGCATTATCCCTTTCAAATACCTCAGATGGCACCCGAAGTGGTTAAATGTATTTCTCCAACAGTTATTTGCAGTCATCATTAGGGAAGAAAAGAGTGACGTCACAGATAACCATGCTCATAGAGCTGGGCTCTGCGCTGCCCAGCTAACCAGCTGTCAGGCAGGACCTCCAATAACACAGCTCAACGCTTCCTCCAGTAGTTCACATATTTCTATATTATATAAATCAGCTATTCGCTTCTTTCTTTGAAAATATATATA
>NW_009725941.1:0-215 GCF_000703405.1 Apaloderma vittatum | reverse complement strand
TTTTTTTCACAAACACCAGAGAAAAAGCCATAAAACACGTTACGGATATTGTGTCCAGTAGCCTAATGACAGAGAAGATGCTCGGAGGTCTTCTCAACCTTTCCTGCAAGCTAGCACCCTCATTTTAAAGTCTAACAGAAACCTGAGAAATTCGTATTGTTTGAACTCCCTGAGGGGGATGCCAGCGAGCGTGACGGCAACAAGATGTAAAACCG
>NW_009725940.1:0-822 GCF_000703405.1 Apaloderma vittatum | reverse complement strand
CTGGTGTATATGGAGTTCTCCCCACAAAGGTATCCAAAACAAACTTATGGGTCAGTAGCCTCAAGGAAGCTTGATTGTTCTGTCCCTAAGAGAAAATCCCACAGAGCATGGAGCGTTGTGGAAACACCATGGTCAAGCTCTGTGAACACAATGGAGACGTTAGGAACCAGTTGTCTGCACATTTACTACCCTGTGCCAAGTGTCTGACATCTTTAGATAGATGTCATATTTTGGCTGAACTATACTGATTATAGTCTCATCATAATACCAAAAAACACCTCCATCCCAAAAGCTACCCGCCTCCAAGGTGTGACCACCCCTCACTGAGCTTGCACATTGAATTTTTCTAGTCTATATCTTTAAATGCAAAGCCATATCACCAAAAAGATATGCATGATTAGAGTCACTCAAGCTCCACCTGAAAGGTAACAAATGATATAAAAATGGCCCAAGAGAGAGGGGGTGTCAGGGAAGATACTACCTCAGACCACCTCTGACTCTCGGGATTAGTTAACGGCCTGAGCCTCTCTTCCCCCCTACAGCGATGCCTTTGGGTAAGGTTCGAACACTTGGTCTCACCAAGTGCTGCCCCAGGATATTTAGGAAATTTTTCTAGAGCTGCTCATAATCTATTACATCTGTAATTTTGCACGTGCTTTGCAGTCAGTCACCATCACTGGCATTCATAATGAATCTGTGTATCTGTTGCCTAAAGAAACTATACTTGATCCCAATCTGGCCGTGTGTGTCCCTTCTGACCCTTTCAAGGGGCTCTGTCAAATTGATTCCAGTCTGGCTGTGTGAATCCATGTTGACCCTTTC
>NW_009725939.1:0-8607 GCF_000703405.1 Apaloderma vittatum | reverse complement strand
CCCTGGAACAGACTGCCTAGGGAGGTGGTTGAGTCGCCATCCCTGGATGTGTTCAGGTGTCGCTTAGATGTGGTGTTGGGTGAGATGGTTTAGGGGCGAACTTGTAGTGTAGGGTCAATGGTTGGACTTGATGATCCCAAGGGGCTTTTCCAACCTGAATTGTTCTATGATTCTATGATTCATTGCTGAGGCGCTGGGAAGGTTGCACGTCCGCGGTGGCCCAGCCCGAGTGCGCTTCCGCAGCTCTCCAAGATGTTTGTCAGAATAACTTTCAGAAATAGCTTTAGGTGTTTCTTATTCTTTCAGTGTTACTCTTCATAAGGTGTAAAGTGCTGAATTTCGGAGTTAAAAAACTGCTTGTGTGTGGTCAGTGGCAGAGCTCGGCAGCCCCGCTGCTGCTGTCAGTCAGGCCCAGAGTTTCAGGTGCCCTTTGCTGTACCCACAGCTGCCCCAAATTCCCAGCCCTGTCCTCTGCTTGCAGAGCAGCTCCTCTACCAGATCCCCCAACTGTGAAGACGGGGAGTGGCTCATTAAAATTAATACGCTGCCATTGCTTTTATGGCCGTCAGCATTGACATGTGAAATGTACTCATTCCAGTAAAAAAAGCCTGAATTATGGCCCAGAAAACACATCCACTTTGTAAATTACAGACTTCCTAGCTTAAACAAACAGCGTAAGGATCTGTGTCCACGTGGAGCAGTTGTGACACTGTCATTGGAGCACGTCAGACAAACTTGTATGTGCTGTTATTAAATGCATGACTTCTACAGGAAATTGCATGTTTATCTAGGTTATGTGAGCTGGACATTTAAAGCTTCTTTCAGTTGTCTATACAGAAGATGGTATTTCAGTAGACTTTAAAAAGATTTTCAAAGGGAGAAATTGTCATCTTTATGAATACACACATATCGAAGTGATCATTTTAAGAGTGACGTACATGTGATGGAATAGCTCTTGGGAAACATTGGCAATGCAGGATATGCTGCAGTAGTGCCTGTAAGTTTAATTATCCAAGTGTCAAGGATAAAATGATGTATCCCAACTGCTTAGGTGAGTTATGGCAGCCCAGAGGCTTTGGCCTCACCTCTGCCCTTCCTGAAAGCAGCCAGCATTCTGCTGGCTTCTTTGGCTGCTGTCGTACCCAGAGCCAGTGGTTTCAGAGACCTAGAAATGACAATGCCGCGATTTCTTTCCTGAGTTGCAGGTGACAGCTCTGGGCTCAACATTAATTTAAAATGCGTTTTCTGGTGGTTTGGTAAGAGGTGGTGTGAATTGTTGGTATAAATGGTGACGAGTCAGTTAAGATTTGAACAACCTGTTCCGGTAAGATAATCTCAGGTTCAATTATTAACACGTTTACAGCGCTTGTTTCTTTCGCTGGCTGGCATCTTCCCTAGTGTTACTCTTAGAGCAATAGAATGCAACTCCGCTAGTAGACTTCTACCAGCGAGAAGAATCCAAAGAAATATTTTCTGTCTCCCAAGTCCTCCCTTTTTGATATTTCATCTAAGTGTGTCGCTTTTGGCATAGCAGCGCTTCCTGAAGGAGTCTGCGTTCTCTGACTGATTCTCTGATTGTTGAGGCTGCTGAACTTCCTACGGGAGAGGCTCAGCACTAACAGATGGGGTAAGGCAGCTGCTCAAAAAACAGCCAGTGGTGTGGGCAATGCTCAGACACCCACGTGGCTTTTTTTTTTGCTTTTGAGATCTCCACCCAACCAGTGAACTTCATGTGACCCCTCCCAACAGCAGCACTGGTTTGTTTAATCGGTGATTAAACTGGAATTCTGCTTTCATTTCCAAACGTCCTCTGTCAGTCCTTACATTCTCTTTCTGTTTTTCAATAAAGCCAGTAGAAAAATAGAACATATATCATTAAAGTACCATGGCATGGCTTTAGTAAGGAGGCATCTATACTTGTTGTGGTGACTTTAGGGCTGAAGAGCAGAAGCTTTAAGCCCTGTGAAAGCTGCTCTTCCAGAAAGCAAGAAGATGGGACCGGCTGCCTCTTAAACTGGAGTTCCTGTGCAAGTGCCCCTGCCAGGTCCTGGAGCCCTCGCCAAGCCCTTGTTCAGGACTCCAGGATTGCTCCTTCCAATAGCATGTGTGCCACTGCGACAAGGAAGACCAAACCTTAAAGTACAATAGATATGTGGTGGTTTCCTATGAGATCAGGACTTTTTTTTTTTTTTCCATGTTGTGTTCCTTTTAAAAAAAGTCTTTCTTGTTTTCTAACCATCAGCGACCAAGTTGAATGCCCTGAATGATTTCCTGAGCTCTTTCCTGGTTGGGAATAGCTAACTAGGACACCGTTACTGTGTAACTCTAGTGAGGTTTGGTTTGCCTCTGTGCCTTGGTATTTGTTAGCATTTCATTTTGCCTGCAGTTTGAATGCCCACGTACTTGGTGTTGTGCAATCCTTTAGCTCTTTCTACTCAGTTTGAGTATCTGGAATAGTTTTGTATCGTTGGCAACCTTTGGCCCTTCATTGTTTACATCTTTTCCCAGCTCACTGATGACTGCGTTTTACAATTCGGGTCTGGGGCACCGATGTGTACTTCACAACAGTGCTACACGCTGGAGGCCTGCAAAGCAAAAGCTGCTGTTACTTCATGACGAGAGAATTCAGACCTCCTTCCACTACAGCACACCATTTCCTCGCAGCCTCATCTCTCCCCCCAGGGCATTGCAAACCCCTTTTTGTCTGCAGGTAACTTTAATCACACGGTTGCTTACTGTGAGCTCTTTCATTCTGAGACAGTCAGAATTGCTTGGTTTTCTTGAATTACGGAATTCATGCTCACTCAGCCCTCACAGGGACTGAGAAAGATATTGGATCTACCTGGTGAACACAGTTATGGATTTCTTCCCTTTTGTACACATTTCAGGTTACTGGAAAGGCCACAAATAGAAGGGATGGATAGATTCCCTGCAGGAGGTATGTTGTCTGTGGGACAAAGCCAGAACTGCTGAACAGCTTTTGTAGAGCCCCTTCCTGGCAGCTCGTGGCCGTTCTTGGCATCCGCGGTTGGAGCTTGAGCCTTTGTAACATGTAAACCAGAGTTCCCGTCCGAGAGTCTCCGCTAACAGCCCTCTAACAAGAGAGTATTTCGTAGCCACTAGTGAGTTGGGTTTGGCTCTTCGTAATTAGCACTCATTATGTGACTCTTGCATTATTAGAAGCACCATCTCAGGAAGCACTGTCCCCACTTTACGATGGGCGAAGTGAGGAAGAGGAATCTGAAATGGCTGATGAATAACCAGTACCAGGGCTGGGATTAAAGTCAAGGGTCCTAGCCCTACCTTTTCACCATTTTATGCTCTTTCTTACTGAGATAGTCATGTAAAGGTTTAAATGCCCTTTAAAAAGAGATGGAGGAAGAGAGGAGAGCAAAAAGGCAGGCGGCTCTGCAGTCCTATGGAGATCATTGATAACAATATTTCCCAAACAACTAATGAGCTTTCCCTTATTTGTGGTGTCAGCCTAACTTCCTGAGGTGGCGTGCCCAGCGAAGTGCAGAGCTGGGGAGATGACCTAATTGATGCCATTGGTTTCTCTGTCTCTTTCCTGGAGTTTATCAGATGTTGTAGGCTTTTTGGACTTAACTGCCCTTTGAAAGGCGCTATTGCAGACCTGACTGCTGAGGTACTGTCACCAGCAGAGCTTCTGGCAAAGCGAAATGTCTCCTGCCAGAGCCTGCTTTTTGCAAATAGGAGACTTTTGGTGGAGTTTAATGTTAACATCCCTCACCGCTCCCATCTGTTCAAGGTTCAAGAGGGAAGCCATGCTGAGTCAGCTCGGTGGCTATATTTCCTGCTCCAGCCCTCCACTGCATGATTCACTGCCTCCTCCTCTCTGCCAGGAAGTCTTAGTCCTGGATGGAACAGTAAGAAGGCAGCCCAGGGACACTTCACCTCTCTTGTACCCTCCACTGGAGATCTGTTCCTCATAACTTGATCCCCTGGTGTGTTTCCTGGCTGGACTACAAGTAACCTTGGTGCAACAAGAAGGGAAACTCACGGGTACCAAAAGACCAACCTGAGCTGCAGAAGAATTTTTTCCAGCCATTAGCAGTGCCGAGCTCGTGCCACATGAGCCCTGTGCTGGTCAATGCCCTGTGAATTCATAGGGCAGCTTATTGTTGTCTTGCTGTTCCTCGCGTGGATTGCTCTCATGTGGGCACTTTAAATGAAAAGGTAAATCCTTTTAAGTGGGGCACTTTCAAGAGAGTGGCCCAGTAGCGGGGAAGGAGGGTAGGCAGATGAGAAGAGTAATTTTATTTGATATTATTGCCACAGTATTTGCAATCCAGCACTGCCAAGTCTTTGGGCGTAGCCGGAGTCTGAAGGGAAATTGATTGTTCAGTGCTGGCTGCCTCTTGGAGTTGTAGCTCTGTGCTGTTTGCCTCACGCTGAAGTGTGCTGGACTAAGACCCAGCGATTGCTGCTCGGAGGCTGCCTGAGGCACCTATCCCACACTGGTGGGACTTGGTTTTGCCTGGAAAGCAAATCATTTACTTCAGCATCGATGGCAATTTGTGAAAATGCAACTGCACAGTCTCTGCTGAGCTCAGATCTAGAAACAGAGCCAAAAGTCTCACTGGCTTTGGATAAAACTTCACTGTGGTTACAGGCGTCATGGGATCATGTGATGGCGCAGCTGATCTTTCCAACGTCCAGCATTCTTGTTTTAGGCCTCTTCTGCTGCACAGTAACACATTTAGGGTTCAAAACGTCATCTCCTCGCTCAGGTCGTCATTTATTGATACCAGAATTACTGGGCAAGAGTTGCTGAGGAAATTCCTCTGCCTCTCCTTGTGTTCCTGATTCTGCCAGGCTTCTTCCCAGCATGCCAGCCCATCCACAAAGGCCTCAGCATCCTCAGCTAAGAGATTTCTAAATAGACACAGCTTCCCCCTCCAGCACAGGGGCGCTCTCTTTCTCACCCAGGACATCATGCCACTTCCATCCATTCCTCAAGTGTTTGGGTTCTCAGCCCAGTGAATTAAGGGGGAAATCAGGTCTAAGCTGGACTCTGAGCCCCTTTGAAACATGATGACAGAGAAATGTATGCCTTTAAACAACTTGAAAAGAGCTTTAGGGAGGGAGGAGAGCAGGGAAGTGACAGTTGTGAGCTGCCACCCTCTCCCGAGATCTCTTCTCCGGCGAAGAGCACAGCCCTGGCTCTTCTATGACCTCTTTCTTCCTGGAGGGTAATGCAGGCTAACGGCAGGCCCAAAGTCAGCTGCTCTGCCACAGGGTTGGTCCTCCAGATGAAAGGAAAGTGGTTTGATGTCCAAATGAATGTCATGGCTTTAAAGAAGAATTAAAGCCAGATGTTTCCAACAGGCCTGCTGAGACCAGCCTTTTCTGACATATTTAGCAAGCCACCAAGGAGGCCCAGCCAGTGTCTGCAGAGCTCCGTGTCGGGAACACCCTGTAATCCCAAAGGCTCCCCAGAAGTTGCTGGAGGCACCCGGGCTGGCTGGACGGTCGGCACACACAAGCTGAGGCAGAGAGAGTGCAGCCAGCTCAGTATTTTTTCAGTGTTTTAAAATATTTATTCCTCTCTGATAATGACAATGGTAGTAAGGGTGTAGTAACCAGACCAAATTTAGCACCTCCAAACAAAAACTGGGGCCCAAAAGGTAATCTGCTGGCATCGGCTCTAATTTCAGCTGGGGGCTTGGAGGCCCAAGGCAGTGTCTTGTGGTTAACAGAGTCCAGAAGAGCATCCCTGGCCCAGGGACTGACCTCAGGCTGGCGTTCGCTCTAACGGGCAGGTTGAGCTTTTGCTGTGCAGGGACTTCATCAGAGCCAGGCAGAATGCAGTTTATTCTTGCATCACACACATAGTGTTTGTATTCAGCTGTGACTGAAGCGAACGATCGTTCCAGTGTGGGCAGAACAGAGGTAAAATACTAGGAAAAGGGAAACTGAATCCTTGCCTCAGCACAATCGGGGAGAGAGCAGCGTTTCCCGCTTGGCTAGGGAGTAACCAAAACCTCAGGACTGCTGGGTGTGCGGTTCCAGCTCACACCCAAAAGCAATTAATCTTTTTGCCAGCATAGCTGCTCCAGGCTTCTGACTACAATAGGTGTTGCTCTTTTGCATTCGTCAGTCTGCCTGATGGTTATAACATTCAACTTCTGGCCTCTTCAGGACAAATTCCTGATGCTGTGCCCTCAGCACTACCTCGAGGTGGAGTTTCCTCTTGCGAAAGCAGCGGGCGCTGAAAATGTCGTGTTGGCTCTGATGGCTGGGAAAGGCTTTGCTCGCTGTTTTAGATGTGTGTGTCACAGTCCTCATCTTCCTCCTGCCCCGGGCCGACTGCTGGGGTGCTTACTGGTCCAGAGGGGCAGGTGAGACGCCCTTGAGATCGTGTGCCACTGGATCACTGCCTTCCACTGGGGAATAAATGATAAATTCAAAAGGTGCACCCAAAGCAAGAAAAAGTAAATAGAGCGGAGGGAAGTTAGGTGGCAGGAAATCCCAGTTTTCACTGGCACCCGCTCACATCAGATAATTTGACCTATAACAAAAAATAAATCCCTCTGTAGTCCAATTCCACAAAGCTGGGCAAATGACTGCCATAAAAAAAAAAAAGGAGCTTTGCAGATACCCTACATTTTACAGCTAGCTGTGCTGGCAGCGCTGCGTTGCAAAATTAACAGACTCGTCCTTGAGCTCTTTTCTAAACAAGTACATAACTCTTGCTTGCTAATAATGAAAAGAGACCCTGACCAGCTGAGTACAGCTCATGCTGGGAGTTTGCTCGTGAGAATGAACAGATAAGATGCTTTTGTACACAAGATGTGCCTGGGAGTGAACAGGAGAGTGTGATCAAAACATACCTGGGAAAGTCTGTTCTCCCTGTGTGATAAGAGAGTGACTGAAGGAGCACATGACCTAATAACAACCCTGGCTGCATAGTCTCCTGTTTGCAACCCATAAAAGTGCTTCTTGCCAATAAACTTTGTCTTGGCTTCTCTCAAGAGCTGAGTCCGTGCCTTTCAGGCCGCTGCAGAGCTTTCTGCCCTGCCCTTCGTTTGTTCTCACAATATGACATCTCATTTCAGTGTGTGCATCGATTCATTCTGCTCGGTAACATCACGGACAGAAGGCACAATTGTTTCTGCTGTGATTCCAAAATCAACTGTCGAGAGAAGGCCTTTGGGAGAAGAGCAGTGAGCCAGACGGCAGGCTCCCTGGCAGGACTGGATGGAGTTCAAGGAAAATTGTTTGCCTCACCACCCTCCTGTAAGTTAACAGTAGATGGTGACCAAAGGAAAGAAACTTCGCCATGGTGTAAACAGAAAAATCTTTGTATTTGCCTTCCAGATAGGTACACAAGTGTTATCTGATCACAGCATGTTCTGTTTCTTGAATTGTGCTGCTTCTGCAGCGCTCCCCTGGAAGACAGAGAATTATTGTTACAAAGCATGAATTATTTACCAACTCTATAGACTGTGCCTGCTTTCCTACCCCATCTGCACCGAGGCTGGGAGTGTGTAAGGGCTCCGCCAAAACTGGAAGTGTCTGGACTGACGTCTGTGGCACTGTCCACTTCACCGGGTGCAGGGAGAGATCTTGCAGGAGCAGGACAGAACCAGCTTCAGGAAAATGATCTAATCTGAGCATTAGCGATAATTTACATCCCATCAAAGCCTAGTTTCAGAACCCTGAGCTCCTGTATAATATCCAGGTACTCAGCAGGTTTGAAAATGAGGCTTGGAACTATTTTGTGCTGCGCTTTCTCTATTGCTTTGATAGCGCAGTTTAAAGCAATGAGCGCAGTAAAAATTAATGAGCAGATTTGGAGATAAAGAGGTCTGTAAAACAGGGATAATACTTAACTGCTTCACAGGGGACATAGGATTAATGAGTTAATGTTTGCAAAGTGGTTTGAAGATGAAAAGTGCCAAGTCTAATTACATCTGGTGGGTGAGGTAGATGAAAATGAAGAAGAGGTTCTCAATTCCACGCTGTAACTACAAGGTCTTGCCAAATGTCATAATAAATAACGATCTGAAGACGGTTTGCTCTCGTGCTGTCCCTGGCGGTTTGCAGGCAGGTAGCCCCTGGCAGAAGATAGGTTTCCAAGAATGGGTTCCGCAGTCTGTGAGTAGTCACTTCTCATTTATTCTGCTCAAAGTTACTTACCTGGTTTCTGCTACTGTAGCTTGCTTTTCTTTCATTCATGTGTGTCTTGGAGATGCTGGTCAACCAAACGCCAGCAGAACCTGCCAGCTGGACCGTCAGTTTGCTCTACAGCTTGCGCTACCATTTCTAATCTCTCCAATGATTATTTCACTGGCTCTAACTGGCTCTTATTTCACGCCCGATTTGCCAGACTGTAATTGCAGGTAATGGTGTTAAGCGGGGTCTGGCTTCCCTCGCTGGGTGTGTGCAGGCTGGTCTGTGGCAACATCCTACTGATGAGGACCCTGAGGGCTGAAATCTGCCCCTTTCTCCCAAACCAAACCCACCACAGAATATTAATTCTCTAGTAGAATCACCTGAAATCCCCATAGTAAGTTTTCTGGATCTTTCTCTTTTGTTCTAAAGCGAAATGGTTTCAGAGTGGTTTTTTCCTCGCAGGAATCG
>NW_009725938.1:0-14271 GCF_000703405.1 Apaloderma vittatum | reverse complement strand
CCAGCCTAGGCCAGTCTATGATTCTACGATTTCAAATTTTACTAACATCCGACACTCCTTGATTAATTCCAACCTATTTATGTCAACTAGCTGAATGTGCAGATCAATTTCTTAACATTAGCCCCTAAATCATAGTAGCAGGAAATTGTTAGCTTTCATTTAGAAGTTAATGCTGCTCAACAAGTGTTCTGGAAAATAACTAGAGAAGAAAGAACATTATGCAAAGCACATCTCCTGATGTTACTTTCCAAGGGAAGGAGAGAGGACTTGTAATTTACATTATTTCAGTCACTCTGTAAACATCTATAACATCACAAGTGAGAGGGCAGCAAACTGTAGTGCAGAAGGGAAAACAAACAGTTGGAACACTTCTAAATAATACATGATGGAACCACAGCCAGATTATATTCATCCCTCACTTCTGCTGTGCCAGCAACTGAAAGCCTGTGGTCTGCTGCAAGGAGGACTGCTGTCAAATTTTGAAACCTGCCTAATGTCACAGACTGATGCAAATTCTTCTGTTGCAGCTGAGACAGTGATTTTTGCAGGCAGTCCTACCACACTCATCTACTTCACACAGATCAGGAGCATGTTAACTTTCCCCATTCTAACAGCCCTACACAGCATCAACATGGATCAGTTAGCCCCAGCAGTGTCATTTTTACTTTACTCAATCTCCACACTCATCTACTTCACACAGATCAGGAGCACGTTAACTTTCTCCATTCTAACAACATGATCACTTGGCCCCAGCAGTGTCACTTTTACTTTACTCAATCTAAAGTGCATTCATTCTTGGCTGCTGAGGTGATACATTTTGTCTTTTATATCCACTGAACCAGGGCCAAACTGAATAGAAGACATTCATATGGGTATGTTCATTTCAGCCATTTTTGTAACTCCCTACGTACTGAAGCAATAGCCACGGTCTTTGATCTCTAGCACACCCAGGCTTCCTCACTGGCCATCAGCCTAGGAACAAGAGGTAATCCTGAGGTCCTTAGAACTCATTCTACTACTTGTGTGGTACTGTAAATAACTCATTTGAGAGTTTCCCTAGAGAATCATCTATAGTTGACACTTTTGAGAAGTTTAATTATATTTCCAAGTGTTTCAAATCCCTTTCAAGTCACTACTATAGGCTTATGCCACCAATATCGAAATATAATCATCTATAGTTGACACTTTTGAGAAGTTTAATTATATTTCCAAGTGTTTCAAATCCCTTTCAAGTCACTTATGCTGCCAATATTGAAATATAACCTTAGCTGAAGTACATCTAGTAGCTTAGTATATAAAAAAAAGGGGGCGGCAGTAAAATAGATGTATAAATAATGCATAAAATCCATATGCAAAACTGCAGGGCACCACGTAACCCATTGGTACAATTCATTACATGAGGCACTGGCCTAAGGTGCACCTGTGAATGCACACACTGCATAGGGAAGCATTTACAGTTTTCTTGGAAATAAAATTAAGTTCTGGGAAGTAGCAACCATCATCACCAAAGAGCCAGCAGAAAAATTCACTGTCATCACAAGGTGCCAGCCCCCCAACAAAATCCCTACCTCATTCAGCAGACAAACACTGAACCACTCACGAATCAGCTGCTAAATTGCTGCAGTTCACATCATGGCCTTTCAAAGTAAACAAAAAAAAATACTGTAAGGCATACTTTAAACTGATTTACAATTAGTTTAATCATGCACATACAAGATTCCTGTGCAAAGCAAACTGTAGGAAAAAGAGTCCACTGTCTGCCCCAAGCTATGTCATCACTATTTTTGAGTTAAAATAAAAAACCAAAACCTACTGACATGAAATCTAACTGTTAACACTTCACTCAAGTGCAAAGTCATTGGGAAAAACTGTGCCACTCAAACAACTTACAAATGCATTTAGAGGAAACGAGAAAAATCTACTTACTCTGTACCTGCCTCAGAACAAAAATTTCAAGTCTTGATAATAATGCATTTCTAGAAAATATTTTTTACAAGCAAAAGTCCCCAAATTATACACTATTTAAGAAAATTAAAAGAAAAAAAGTGGAATTTTCTTCTTCTCTGTATCTCAGAAAGTGTGATGGGATTTCAGCACAGAGCAAAAGAAACTCAGCTTCTAAGTTTCTGAGATGTTTACCAAATTTCAGTTCAAGAATGGTTTTACTCTCACTAGTACCATAAAAGTAATATATTCACAAATACATATCTGAAACCCAAAGAAGTTTATTTAAACTTGGTTATTAGGGTTACCCTACAAGTAACTTGGCAAGCAGCTTGTAACATACAAAATTAATCATCCAATATTTTGGTGACATTTAGATGCATTTTATTCCTAACTCTAGACTTGCATTTCAAAGACAACGCCCCTTTATTCTTTCTCTTTTCATGATCTTTTTACATGCCTCTATATAGCTACAAAATTTCCTGTAACTACCCACCTCAAAACAGTGCGTTAATAATGAAAAGGTAATCAATGATGTGAGTTCACTGAAGTTGTGTTTGGTACTGGAATTAATTCACAGAAAGTCTTTACAATGAATGTAAGCCAAGGTCTCTCTCAAATTGGTAACAGTCAGCCCACAATATTTACTATTCAAAGTAATATGTAAAATGCTTCTACTGTTCACCATACACTGCTAGGCTTCATTAGTCCACCTTCTTAAGCATTCTTCTGTGATACTTCCTTGTTTTTTCTGAAGTCAAGAACACAGAAGGCCTTCTGAAGCTACATTTCCTTGGTATAGCACACTTGAGAACGTTTCGTACAGAACAAGCCTAATATCTAACTACTTAAAAACCTCATTAATACAGTGTTTCACTTATTCCTAGCTGGCACGAAAGTGTTATACATTTAATTATACAAGAGTTTACATTCTTTTCAGCTCCTGGGTTATGTCCAATTTTCAACAATCTGAATGCTAGCGTTTCTACAGACCAACGATGGAGCAGAACATAAAGCTGAAAGCAACCAAGTGATAGGAGAGAGCTGAAGATTTTCTTTCTATAAAAGAATGAACACTAGCTGTCCCTTCTCCGCCTACCCCACCCCAATATATTTAGCTATTAATCAACAATAAAAGCTATGTTAACTTGCATAACTCCATTAAAAGAAAAAACAAACCCACAAACACCTAGGTCACACACTTTTTTTATGTGGGGCATTGGAAAGCAACACGAAGAAATACAATCTGCCTATTCTAGACATTCTGACATCTGATAGCAGGGTTAGAAAACAGGTCTTACTTCAAATATGTTTATTTTGTTGGAAAAAAATCTAGAACTGTATGTAATCAAGCACTACAGCAGTTCATGAAAAACTGCATCAGACAATTTCAAAATAATTATCTACTAAATGCAAAGCATGTTGAAACAAATTATTAACTCTTTTGGTGCAAAAGCCTAAAATGAAATATTTCACATACATCCGTATTTAAATGTATATTTATGACAGAACACTTCGTAAGAATCCAGTGCACCATCCTTAGTGCCTTGGAGCCAATCAATCTAACGGTACCACTGCAACCAGTCATGTTCTAACCAATGCAAGAGCAGTCTGACAGATCACATAACAACTGATTAATATCACTCTGCTCATTAGCATGAAGTATCTCGTGGTAGTCAACATTTAATCACTGTATTAAGGGCTTTTCCCTAGAGTACATTACTTATCATTAAGTACTTCACTCTGTCCTCAAAGCCTCAGCTGAACATGTCTCCTCGTCTTCTGACATCTTTCTACTGTGAACTACAAATGAAATCATCCTTCCTAAGGAGAGCTTATAAACAGTAAATTTCAAACTGACTGGCATATCCTTCAGTTGAACCTTATTTTTCCTACATCTCACTGTTTCATCACTGTAGTTCAATGAGAAGTCAAAACACTAAACAAAATCTTACATGAATCAGAATCTAAATAAATGAAGAGCCACTAAAAACTGTGCTCCAATTTACTTATCAATAGATAAAGGTATAAGAAGCTATCAGAGGTGAGATGTGAACATAAAAATTTAACTGCTTGCCAATTAAATTTTACACACTTGTACCTGTGAACCTTAACACTTCACAAATATTTAAACCTGGACACAAACATTCCCAGCTTGCCCTAGGCCAAGGCACAGGGTAAATCAGAGGTGCTTATGTCCTTGGAAAGCAGACACAGGATAGGGGACAGATTTTAGTACAAATAAGTATTATTGATTTATTTTAACATCAGCAGTAAAGACTTAACAGAAAAATGCTAAACTGACATAGTATTGTCACAATCAAACTTTCAGAAAGTTAGCTTTCTTTTTTTTTATTTCACACTACTCCCAACATTAAACTTTAATATGAAACTATTTAAAAAACACACACAATTTAAAATTAAGTTACATTCTGTATTACAGCTGTCATAAGAAATAAAAATTCTTCAAGAGAAGAAAATTTAAATTTAGCAGATATAAATAAAGTTGTGCTCTATGGGACCAGTTTATAGGAATTTAACAGAACAAAGAACCCTGAAGCAGGAAGAAACAAATATTTATTAAGCAAACATACTGACACTTATGGACTAAAGTCATAGCAAAAGAAAACATATTTGTGAAGGTCAGATGATCCACATTAACTGTAGGCACAGAAAATCCAAGATAAATAACTTGTACTTTAGATTTTGAAGGGCACTTTGTTGCCCTTTACTAGTAAAAATATTTCAAGACCCTAAGTCGTCACAAGCATCTTAAAATAAAGTCACAATATACATTTAAATGCAAAGTCTTACAGAAACCAGAAGCTTATCAAAGTTTCTGGTATATGTTGCGCTTCTGAGACAAAACACACAGTGCTCTAGAGCTAAAGAAAACTGGGAGGGTAAGCTGGAAAAGCTCTCTGTTATCAGAAAAAGTTCTGGAACTTCGGACAGAAGGAGGGACTCATCGGATAAAAAAAGTCTCACTCATCTACCAGTCTACAAAAAATGGAGGAGGAAGTAAAACATACAATAGTTCATCTGAAGCCTATGTAGCACTTCCCCTTTTCCCCTTCCTGTACACATTCTTTTCTAGTCCAGCAATTTTTAGGAATGGAGCAGTCTCTAGAGTTGCAGGATTGACCAATTCACATGTAATACTCAGAATTTCTCTAAATATAAACACAACGATGTTATTATTGTAATACTAAATAAATACCACAATGTTCAAGTTTGGAGTACAGTTTATTGGATAATATTGTATTTAATATT
This sequence comes from Apaloderma vittatum, assembly GCF_000703405.1. Taxonomy (NCBI): domain Eukaryota; kingdom Metazoa; phylum Chordata; class Aves; order Trogoniformes; family Trogonidae; genus Apaloderma; species Apaloderma vittatum. The sequence continues at coordinate 9,054 of NW_009725938.1, read as the reverse complement.
AGGTTCTTCACTGCTTTTTAAGATCTAAAATGTCTTATACCAAATGCCTTTTAATGACAAAGATTAAGATAATGGTATTCTTCCTAGCAAAACTGCAAGTGCAGGGGAAGCTCGCTCAGGAACCGAATGCCATCGCCTAACACACCACAAATGATGAAAGAGACGGCTATCAGAAAGACAAGAAAGTAGGCATTCGCATTCACATAAAATATCCAAACATTTGCCAATTAAATGGTTTTAGGAACCTTAAAGAAGGGGCCAATTATTTAAGAATTTAAGACCACCTGAAGTCTAGTTCCACAAATACTTGTATAGACAGGGAAGAAATATCCAGCTTTAGCATTAGCATTTAGCATTAGTTTAGCCTTAGCATTTGCACATCTGAGAGATTTAACACTAAAAGTACCGCTGCCTTAGTCCTTTTACATTTCTAGCTATACAATTTGATGAGTAACACATACACCACACTTGCAATTTCAAGGCATGGAAGTCTATAAGAGAATGAAACATAAGTAGTTGCCTTAACCCAGAAGAGATTTGTCACCATTTAACTCCGCTATCCTAAAACATTTCAAAGACAGGTACAGCAAGCCACATGTTAAGATTTATTATTTCAGCATTAAAATTGTTTTATCTTTTCATTGTATTACCAGCCAAAACCATTCAAATAATGATGACCCCCAATTCTAACTTTCTCAAAAAAAATCTACCACAAACAAAAAACCAAAACACAAGCGACAAAAAACTCATGACCCAAAGTTTCATGAGACACAATTTAAGAGTCACTTGGCACAGTATTACGACTGTTAGTATTAGCTTTAGTTCTGCAATAAGTCAAGCACAGGGCATGGCTCTTAACACTACATTTATTGCAAGTCAATCTGTATATCATTTAAACAAAAGCTACAGATTATATCTGATTTGCCTCACCAAAGAAACCCACCAAGCGCAGAAAAATTTACTAACTGAAATCACATACAATAAAAAAGTCCACAAAATCTGACACTGCTCACACAATAGAGTTTAAAGCATGCCACCAATGCTCTTTGTCCACTCCAAAGTAAAAATTATAGTCTTCAGACAAGTGAACCAGATTTGGGAGATATATTTCACAGACATTTCACAGGTATCTATAAGAAAAGATCCAAAGGTAACACAGATCCCTGTCAGCTTTGGTAGACAATAATGTAGTTCTTCATGTGTATAAGCAGAGAGACAACAGGATACCCTAATACCCACAAAGAAAAATCAGAGGTGGAATCATTTTCTCTTGTATTAGTGTTAACATAGATAACGTACAATCGTACTCAAAAGTTTCCTAAATCAAAGTGAATAATGCAACATGAAATATAAGTAAAGATATAGAGAAAGGGTTAAAAAAAAAAGAAAGGAAAAATTAAGACAGATTTGAGCACCAAGAGAAGCAGGGTAAAAGAAAAGTATGATGCAGAAATATGAGATGCAGGTCTTTGAATTCAAAGATGATGGGCTTCAGCTTGATGAGGAAAACTAGCTGTCAAGCCTACTGAAAAACTGTACCAGCTGTCTTTTAAACTGATAGTAGCAATAGGAGTATCAGAAGAGGGAGGAGGCACTTGAAGTACTCCAGATGACAGATACAGGCCTAAATTTCATTTGTAAAGACAGAAAAAGAAAATGTGGTTTTGAAAATGTTGTTTGGACAAGGAAGAAGGATATGAATAAAACATGACCATGGATTCAAGGAGAGAAGGAAAAAAGAGGGCTACTCTGAAACAACTGCCCTGGGCGAAAGAGGATTATACTGCTGTCAGTAGCACTGAAAAGCAAACTTGAGTTAAACTTGAGAGAGATGATAATGAGATCCCAAACACTCAAAATGTTTACAACAGTAAAAAACACTGCAAGGGAGTGCGGGACTGAATGAAGGTACACAGAGCCATGAAACTCTATAAAGAAACGCAGTAAGCGAAATAAACGAGATAGCGTGCAAGAGTTCTATGACCGCTGTACACCTCCTCAGGATTAGTGGGAAGAGGCTACAAAAGAGGGAAGATGCTTGCAGCAAGAAGCGCTGCAGATGCCGAAGGGGGACAAGGCTGTGACAATCAGGCAAGCTTCCCTATGTCATCTCTCCTCTTATTCTAAGCTAACGCAGCTTAGCTGTACATGCTTTACAAAAAGCACAACTACTAAGTAAATTTTTTTGAATTATTGCGCCACCTGACAGATGCGTAACAACTACTACTTTCAATTGCAAGCACTGCGGTGCCTGAAAACCAAGAACATTATTTTAAACTAAAACTTGTGATTCTAAATACATGCTTCAATCAGTGTTTTGAGTTACTGAAAAATACAGCTACACTGTCTACTTCTAATGTTTGGCTGAAAAGACCAAAATTTGTGGGTGACATAAAGGGGGAAACAATTCCTCTTGTGTTCCGGTAAGATTTTTTTTTAAAGAAAAATAACAACTGTGCTTTAAAGGAGTAATTCAAAGAGATACATTTTTTTTAAAGATAAATACAACTAGCTCTAAGATGTCCGAAGAATCTTAACATACTTCCCTGAAGAAGTAGCCCTCCCTGTGTTTGCTTGGTATCTTCATTTGCCTTTGGTTTCAGAACTCTAGGCTTGCCAAGAGCTATTCCTTTCAAAACCTCAGGAATTCCATTACTAGTTTTAAGCTAAATTAAAGGAAAATAGAAGCATTCAACGCATGGTGAAAGTATGCACAAAGTGTTTGTTGATACTCATAAATAGAGTGAAAAATTTAGACATGTCTGAAGGATAACTGCTGCACAGTCAGCTCTGTTTTCTTCTGCTGTGCAACTAAGCAGAAAGCTACTGCTGTCATTTCAGAAAAGCTCAGCATAAGATACATTGATACTAAGATCGGACACAGCACTAGATCATTCATTTTTCACTTCAAGTTTATATATATATATATCAAAATTTGCATTTCTGCAGGGGAAAAAAAAATAATGGGAGTTTCCCCTTAAAGCTAATCCTGCAATGTCTCCACTTGGAAAAAACATGTCACACTCTTCTAAGGCATGGCAAAACCCATCAACTCTCCACCATCGCAAGTCATGAAATAAAGACATTACAATGCAGAAATACATCTAATATCATGCTGATTAATATCTTTCCAAAGTTCACATAACAGGTCCCTTCCACCTCATGATATTCTACGATACTAAACAAGCATTATTACTACAATCACTTTTACTGACTGAATTACGGTTAGAACGAAATGTCCCCAACCTGCATATTGTGCCAGGTGTCATACCAACGCACAAGAAAATAACAACCCAGTGGAAAGTATTTAAGAAAATTTACTTGAAAGGCAAATGCTTCATCTGTGTCAAGGTGAGTAATCTCAGTAGATAAGAACTACTACACATTTTAACTCCTTTGGCAGCAGCCACAGGAAAACAGTGGAATAAACACACCAGTTTGAACTGCAGCTCCAGTGAGAGAGAGATCAAAGTTCTGTATCTTTCATTAGAAACACAGGAATCCAGGTACTGGCATATGGGATAGAAAGTCTGTTTTACCCTTGGAAAGGCAGGAAATTATAGCAACTTTTCACCATTGAGTCAGCACACAGTAACGGATCAGTGGTTTACAGTAACCGTCACCACTGTATGAATGACCACAGTAGCATCTCAACACTGCCAGGACCAAAATCACAACGAAGAAAAGCCAAGGGAATGTCGTCAGTCCTCAGACTAAAAACACAAACACGGTGCCCTGGTCTCTTTTGAGTTTGGAGTACAGTCCAGGAAAACTATCACTATCTCAGATATGCCAACTGCTCTATAGTTCTCAGCTTTTATTACAAGCATAGACAATTCATACTGTACTTCTGAATCACAATTTCCTCAACAGAAAAGAAACAGACACACGAAGAAGGAAAAGTTGAAAGGCAAGGAATACTTGAGTATTTCTGCCAGAAGATACATATTTATCACAAACAAAGAAAAAAAAAGATAAACTAAAACCTACATTTGGAATCTTTTTTAAAAATTCTGATTCAAAAACATACCAACACAGAGGTGTTTCTACCAACAGCCAATATTGAAACTGAACCTTTACATAAGAAAAAAAAAAAAAAGAGCTCTGTGAGAGGGTCTAGTAACTAGCTGACTCTGGAATCTGAAGTAAATAAAGGTGGTCATCCAGCACGGGCAGCTATGATAACAAAGATACAAAACACAACAATTTTACACTTAGAGTAATTCAGAGGAACACATCGCCTAACACAATTAGTATCATTTTGTTGACAGATTCAAGCAGAAAGTTTAGGAATTATCCTGGACCACCTGAGAAGTCAGTGACAGATTAAGTAGAGCTCATGTGACAAGAAACTTCTCATCTCACTACCCCACATATGGATGTGAAAGCATTTTAGATGAAGAACAAATAAGACATGAAATTAAAGTACCCTAGGACAAGAGATGGAAACAGTCAGCAATCACAATGCCATTTCCACTAATTAGAAAAGAATGCATATAGCCAGTCCCAAACATGCAATAATCATGAAATTTTATTGTATAAACATCAGAAATAAGTTATTAGTTCTTTTTATTATAGCCAAGAAATAATTTTTTCTTTGTCATTTCCAGCTTGAGGGAAAGGCTGAAATTCTGGAGAATCACACGGCTCCAGAAAGATGGGCCCTTAATAAAGAGTGAACTAAATCGGCTGTCATGATTGTTGCCACCCTGTCAGAAGCAGTAAAGAGGAAAGTTTCAAGAGCACACTTTGCTTGGAGAATACATGACATATACACACACACTTATATGCATACATACTTATACGAGAAAACACCACAAACCAGTTCATCACAGTTCAAGTTCAAAAAGAACGTTCCCATCTAGCACTGATTACACAGAAGGGCCAAGAAGAAAAGATGATGCTTAAGAATATAAAATTCAGAGATTGTTACATTAGGACTGCCGTTCTAAAATTTACACCGTATCTGCATAAATCATAAAATTACACATCTCTGGACAGCAGTTTTGAGTCAACAGCTCCTCAAATAGCTTTGATTTAAAACGTTGTTATTCAGTAGCAGAAAAAAACAAGACCCATTACATTTATTTCAGAAAACATCACTGAAAAGCTGCAGACAGGTCATCTCTTCCAGCAGTAGCTACTGCTCAGTTACTCATAGCCATCAAGAAAAGAGAAATTAACATCCATGCAGACTTGAAACAGAGTGAAGTGTGTAAGAGCACACTAATCCACTTCAGGAAAAATTAATTAAGGTAACTGATCAATGAAGGCAGATTGAGCTAATACTGTCTATTTAACTGCTGATTATGCCTAAAGCATGTAACACTGCACATAGCTTTTTTAGTGGCAAGAATCATTAAGCACGATAATCTATGGCAAAGCAACAGAGACAAATGGTTGGAGGACACAGCATCTACAATTTTTGCAAGTGTTTTAAAGAAAATATATAAAAGAAATCAATGCCTATGCATACCCTGAAACATTAAGTAAACTTCCGTGACAGTCTAAGAGCCTTAAGACAGATTTTGAAAACCATTAACAATTAAATAGTTCCTTAAGAAGAAAAGTCACACACTACCTCCTAGGAAGCTGTCTGAAGTTATAATACATGTTTTAGGTCAGCCTCATAATTTTCATAGGTTTATTCGTTTGATTTTTTGAATCTACTTATTACTGAAAAACACTTTGTAATTTTTTTAGTTGACACTCTGATCACTATCTTTTCTGATTTTGGTCTTTTAAATTTAAAGGCTCACTATACATGCTGAACAACTTCATTGTTTCAAGAATCTGATGGATGAACAGCAGTTATAAATGGGAGCATATTTTTCCCATTAAGTACCGCTAAATGAAACAATAGGTACCAAATAAAAACACTTTTTAAAAAAAGTTACTATACAAAAGGCCAGATTCTTCCCTCAGAATCCCTTCAAAGTACATTATGAAATCGGAGACATGCTGACATGGATTAAGAGGTCTTAGATATAAAATATGCCCATGAAGCATAACTGAACAATGTCTTCTGACCCTCTGTGCCAAACGAGCTTAACCTCACTGAATTAGGCCAGTATGGAATATACTTTAAACTGGCATAATGTGTCACTGTCACCAAAAGAAACAGACACACCCTGCTCCCCTTACTTCTTGCTTCCACCCCCATCTTTGCGCCAGCACAAATGTTTGTGCAGCAAACTGATCCAGCTTAAACCTAACCCTCCCCTCCCTGCCCCTCCCCCAAGTTCGTTCAAACCTCAACCCAGTTCACCACATAACCATACAAGTATTTGCCTGCACAAAGGAGGAAGCAGCAGAGTGGGCTGGAAACAAATAGGACCATGTTTTTCAATGGTGGAGCTGGCCCACGCCAGCTGTACGCCTATGCAAAGCAGTAGGTTGCAGGCTGGAATCCCGTGTAGCATCAGCCTCACATGTTCAGGCCTGGGAGCACCACGCTTTCCCCTCCCTCCATCAGATCCCACCTCTTCACTCACGCTGACAGGTACGAAACTGCAGGGTGAGTCCGGTTCAGGGCGCTGAGTCAATTGAAAACTAACTCTGCCCCCCCCCCAAAAAAAATATTTGCAAGTTTTCCTACAGTTCAGCTTCCCAAACCAGCTCCCAGTGCAATCCTTACTGGCACAAAGAAGAAAGCCGAGGGAGGAGGTTGGCAAGGCAGAAGGTCCAGTTTTGATCAGTTTCTGATGCTGTGGAAATACACTCATACATCGCCACATTTTAAATCTAAACTTGCCAGAGGGGCTGAGCATGATTATTTTAATTGATTTGTTCCTAAGATTAAACCTTGTCCCAATTTTTTTGTCAGAAACCTAAGCAGCAGGACTCTACTTGGGCATCAGCAGCAGGAAGCGAGGCCAGTTTACTACCTTAACCAATTTCACTCGTAGTGTTTAATAAAATGAAGACAGAACATTAGTTATTCTAACTTAATGATACTTTCATCAGATATGCTTTTAAATATCACTGATTAAATCACCTCAGATATTTGCATAGGAAGAACATACACATAATAAAACCAACACAGTCATGTTAAGTATTGCCTTAAGTTTAGTATTTACAAGGAATTTAAACAGAAGTTCAGATGCTTAAAGTAGTCTTACAAACCTCTCTACTCAGGACAGAATTTCATCCCCTATTCAAAAAATTATCTGGCTTAAAATACAAGACCCAATCTTCACAGGAGTGAACAAAATGCATTTCAATAAGTTCAGAATCAGAACCCTAATAAACAGTGATATAACTACTTTCAAGTTAGTTTTTGAACTGTATTGTGGAAGTATAAGATTGTTAGCAATAATCTTGCTAACTTCCAATCAACAGAATTTATTACTGGATTGTTAGATTTAGCAGCGAATTATTTCCATGGCAAGTAAATAGTCATCCAGGTAACAAATTAGAAAAATCATATAGATTCAAAAAAACTCAAAACATATCAACATCACAGTTCAAGAACTGCATAACAGAAGCACGTAGTCAGATTCACGTATCCGTAAACCAGCCTTCCCAAGTGCCCTATATTACATTTTTCCAGTTTATGAAACTCTCCTTTTCTCACAAAGATAAATTCTTGCAAAAACTACTACCTGCCCACTGCAACAGTTTAAGACAACCTTTCTTCTCTTCAACAGAAATTTCTTGTATGGTGAAAAAGCTACTAAACTACTCTGCCTTCCAGAATTATACAGAAAAGAGAACAGTTTATTTTGACTACAATTCACCACCAACAGTTAAGGCAGGACACTGGACTGGAAAGCAAGCAAAACCCTGGAAAGCCATTTAACCAGATAACACATATAACTGCTGCCACATTGTTTCAACAAGTATTTTCAAAGCTTTTGACACAGAGGCAAATAAACTCAGAGGATCTCAGTCAAGGAATAACATTCTTAACCGTTTTCCGTTTGTAATGGAGTTAACTTTTTTTTGGACTTGAACTGGTGATTTATACCGATACAGGTTTCTTTTTAAGCAGGCACAGGCAGATGTGCTTTTCAAATGCACTTGCTAACTGAGGAAAAATGACAACAAACTTCCCTGGCAGTTCTGCTGACTACAACGAGAAAACAGGATGCTTATTGGACCTGAACACATGTGTCTTAATACCAAATCACTTTTAACACAGCAACATATCTTTAAAAAATAGTTTTGCATTCCCCTAAATGCAAATATGCTGTAGAGCTAGCAGAGTAGACGTAATGACACATTCATGATATGGAATTACTGCTAACAGTAACATCATTAAAGAAAGATAAAAAATACTTATTCAGAAAATTCTTTTTGCTCATTCTACCAAATGTCATTTTGTCACCGGCATCAGATAAAAAAGGAGCTTAGAACCCCTCAAAGACTACTAAAGAAGTTACAAATAAGAAAACTTCTTAAATATTATTAATATCAAACCACAGCTGGCAAATTTTTCAACACTTACTAAAATCAATGCTCATTTTACAGTGTGCATTCATTGCAATAACAGCATTACTTTCAATTCACAGTCCAACAAATTCCTAGCAATTTCTAATCACGATTATCGCTTCTTATGCATTAACACTGAATAAGATGCAGTGACCAGGAAGATGAGAAAACATGCTTTCATTTTCCAGAAAATCAGGTTTAGACAGAGAATAGAGTCAAACAAGCACCAAGACACCTTTTGACCTTTGCGACTCTTCAGATCTATCCCTGCTACAGTCACATCCGAGGATATGTCAGAGAAAGGGGAGTTGAAAACGATGAGGAAGCAAGCTGGGTATTGGTTTCATTCATACACACGGCACCGCTTTGAAAAGCCAGGAGGACCCCCTTCCCCTCGGGAGGCTCCATCTGCTGACCCTAACCCACTGACCCGACAGAGCTCTCAATGAGTCTCAGGGCTCCCACCTCGAAAGCCCCTGGACTTGCTCGGCGACGTGGAACAGAAATTGCACTTGTCCTGAGACGCATGTGACAGAAGCAGCTGACCTAGAGGAAGGTGCAAGCGCTTGACAGGTCACACAAGATGAGACTTAAGAGCATCAGAGCACCGAAGAGGCGGGC
>NW_009725937.1:2147-66959 GCF_000703405.1 Apaloderma vittatum | reverse complement strand
AAATAAGAAGCTATTTGTGCTCTAGCTGGAACCCTGGAGGCTTTCTAAGAATGGCGCTTTTCTTACTTACTCTTTTTTTTTTTAAATTAATATTTATTTATTTATTGTTGGTACATCGAAGCAGCCTACAGCATTGCTGGCATCTTTCCACCAGGTGTCTGGGACTCAGGGGAAAATTCAAATGAATCTTAAAATTATGAGACAGTTTCCCTCCTCTCCATCCAAACAAAATAAGAGAAAGAATTGGTACAAACTGTCCAGGAAGGGATTCAAGCTGGAAACAGAAAGGCATCTTTCACCCCACCAGAACATCTTTCAGCCCACCAGTGAAGACCCAGAAAGGCCTTCTGCAGGTGGGAAGTAATCAAAGCAACAGGAAGATGGAATTTGAACCAGCTTCTGAGATGTGGTTGCCACCCACAGCAAGGGACTTGACCCCATGATCCAAAACATCCCTTCTAATTCTCTTCCTATGAAATAATAATTTGCCATACCCCAAAAGAATCTCCAAGTACATTGCACACATTAGACTATTCTACTTCACATCGCTTTTGTAGATAGGACTCCATATTCCCATTCTACAGCAGAGTTAAACGATTTGCTCCAGGGGTCACACCTGGAGTTGGGGGCACTGGCAAGGTCATGACACCCAAAGCTCACATCGCCACCTAGCACTGCTCTGCTCACTGAGGTCCAAAATGAGGTCAACACTGTTAAAAACTGTAAGAAGGCTACCTGCAAACACAAGGGGCTGCTTTGGGAAATCCAGGAAATACCAATTCTGGATGTTGTTTTAAAGCTAAGCACACACTATGAGGAAACATAACTGGAACTGGAGAGTTTAGACTCTCACTGTTTGACTTTTATAATTATTTAACAAAGCTCCATTTAGTCTTGATAAGTAGTCTCTGTTACTTTTAGAGGAATCTTGCTGAAAGATTTCCTGCTCACCTGACTTAAGAAAACCGTTGTTTTCTTTCTGAATAACTGGAGAGGATTGGCTGATCCTTATGCTTTCAATGTAGACAGAAAAACCTAGACTCAAATCTACTTGCTTTTCTTATGCAAATCTTCTCACAGGATTAGAAGGGAAAGTAAACAGCAGTCCAACCTTAAGATCTTTTTCTTTTTAGAGGCAGCCTGTTGTATAAATTTGAAACAGAAACTGTTTTCATTTGAAGATCAAATAGAAATTATCTAGTGAAGCTGACAAACAGGGGCAGAATAATCTGTTTGCATTTTTGGGAAATGGACAGCTCTGGTTTTGTTTCAAGGCAAGTAACTTTTAAATAATATTTAACGAAATAATTGACCTTGATGTTTAAACTACAACTTCCTTCACGTCACTAAGCTCACTGTTTTTTAAAAAAATGTTTAGTATCTGAACTCTGGCATTCATTCTGCTAATCTCATAATAACATTTGTTTCTTGTGGAATTTTGTTTGATGAACTCATCGGTGAAAAAGGAGAGGAGGAGTTCAGAACAACACGAGTTTTACAGCTCATTTATATTTTTTTCTTCCTGAAAAATAGCAAAAAAACACCCCCGTATGTGTAACGACTTTTCAAGAATAATTTTTCAGATGGAAGAAACAAGAAGAAGCTTTTCACAGCTGAACTATAAGCCTTGGGTCAAACTGTTTTCTTTTTACATATATTCTGACTTTTAAAACATGTTGCAATCCTTGACTACAAAAAATTATTTGGGAGAATTTATCCTCATGATAATTAGAGTCTGACTCTGCTTTTGAAATGTGAGAGAAATGGATTTAACTCCATAAAGTGTGTCTATCACATAAAGCTTTTAGGACAGCCTGATTCATGCTATATCCTGCTCTTTGTTCAACTGACAGATTTCCAACTGCAGAAAGAGGCACATATCTGGGGACTGCTATTATCTAAGCTAAATATGTACATTTTGGATCAGTTCTATTTTATTTGAATACTCACAACTTCTGCCTGGGGATCTTAAGCATGAAAGGCTTGCAGAGATGTGCATTTTATTAGCTTATCCATCAGTCTTTGTACATGGATAAAGGTGCATAAACATACACATTTACTAGTCTCTGCTCTGCAAGAGTTCAGAAAATTACATGCAAAATTATTTCAAAGAAAAACAAACAAGCAACCGAGCAAGATACACATTACCATAAAAGAAAGCAGACAAACAAACCGGGTGGGGGGAAATAAAAGCAACAAATGAACAGGCAGAGTTTAGCTGAATTTTTATTTGGCTGTAAATGAAAAGTATTGTGGCATCAGTGGCTTTTTTTTTTTTCTTAAAGTTACGTGATCCATGAATTACAAAACACTGGTATCTACCTAAACATTGTTGTGTACCCTGCACGTCATGTACTCATACAAAGATGAAAGCTCTTCCTTTATCCGTGCTGGCACAGACTTTTTCACTCCAATGAATTTCTACTTTCGATATGTGAATGTGTGAAGAATTGCGTTGCTTTACTTCCAACAAAGGACACGTAGCTAATATTTCTACTGATTAATAATATTTGAGTTCCCTCCCCAGTGAACAAACAGTCAACTCACTAGTGATTGCAGGCCCAGGACCTAGAGAGCACAGTGGTGTTACACAACTGGAGATGTGACGTTATCTGGCAGCCTGAGCAGGGTCACAGATCATGGGACAATACAAACGCTGTGTCAGGTGTCACGTGGGTGCAGGTTGTCTCAACTTCACACAAATGTCAAGCAGTGGCAGGCAAGCACAAATTAAGTGGCAGAGTTATCTCTCCCCTCAGCGCTATGTCCTGTCTTTTCCCCACCTGTAGCAGAACTGTCACCTCAGAGCATGCCAGTGCAGTCCCTCAGGCTCTCGTCCAGCTCCTCAGTCCCACATACTACGTGCCAGCTGACCAACTGGCTAATGAGTTGAGTCTGACATGGGGGCAGCACCCATATTAGGAGAGATGATGCGCATTTGCAAGAGGTTTAGCTACGGGGCAATTTCTCTTACCCCCTTACTACAACTCCATGCTGTGGCTCAACACCAGCAAGTGAAGGAAGGAGGCACCCCCGTCACCGTGGAGCTATCATGCACTCCCCTTGTCCATGTATGCTGCCTCTGTGCCTGCCAAGCTGCATTTTTGCCACCTCATACATGTGCTTATGCAACTACTTCTCTTCAGTTTTACACAGAACCAGAACATGGCACCTGGGGATTACAGTTCTTGACGTGAGATGCTATAGCTACTACAATGGAGTAACACTTGTAATTCATCTCTAGTTATTTGCAGAAAGTGCTGGGTCTATTTTTTTATTATTTATTAGTTTTATTATTTATTATTAAATCATGAGCTAAAAGAAAAAAACAGTACACTTACTCCTGCTGGTGGATTGGGTGCTGTCTCTGCTACAAGTCCCATCAGACCTATGACCTGTGTGTTTTGTCATATGCAGCTGACACTCAGCCAATATGCGTTTTCCTGGCAATCGAACACAGTGTTGCACTGCCTGCAACATACTGGCAGTGATGGGAAGTGGCATTTCAGTTGTACTGGGCAGACGTGCTTGTACCATCCTCTGTTTCTCTGGTGGTAATTTGTGAGAAATCCACCTGGCGTATTGCTTCAGCCCAGGAACTAAACTCCATCTCCTCGGCACAGATTTTAAACAGGGAACTGTGCAAAATCAGGCTTCTCCGTGAGACTGAATATACTTATCTTCCCTGTTTCCCTGAGGATGATTTACCCTGAGATTGTGCTGGACCTTGGGAAATTCTTTCACGCTAATATCAACTCCCCTCACACCAGTTCAGGCAGCCAGCAACAGTGACTGTATCCTAAATTTCATCAGTCTTCAGTTGTCTTGCTTTAGAATCTTCTGTCCTAAAAATATCTCATTTGGTGTAGGTATTCTTGCATCATCTACTAAACTGATATGGAGCATTTATGCACACTGCAAAACAACCACTGAGTATTTCCCCCTGTACGTCTGTGCCAAATTCAGTGGTTGTTATGGAGATCATGTCAGTCAACCTGTAAAGCTCTTTGAGGTCTGTAGGTAAGATGTTATGCAAACGCCTCAGTCTACTGCTGCTTCCCTGAGCTTAAACAATGTCCGTCTGGATACATATCCTTACCCTTTCCTCCAGACATACCTCTGGCTCCATCACACAGCCCTGGGGAAGCTGAAGCCATGATGAAGGTGCTAGTGGTGTGAGTACTTCTAGGATTAAGACCGCTAGCCACTGCGATGTGTTGCTTCTGCCTGCGACTTACTAAAGCAGAAAAGTCTTGTGGCTGACCTGTCCTCCACTTCACTGGGTTACATGACACATGCCAGAAAATGTGTCAACCCACTCCCCATCTCCTCGGCATTATTAGCCCAGGGAAGGAAGCACAGCCAAAGAACACACACACAGCTTTGACAGGTTCTGCCTAATCCACCCACATAATGACATTTCTTATGCTAAGTGCCAGAGCGGTGTAGGGAGGCCACTGTCTGTACCAGCTGCCGGCAAGTCAAAGTTAGTTTCATGGTTATGTTTAAGAGATAGCCTGACATTACATTAGGAGGTCTTTGTCTCCTGTGGTGCGGCACTCCAAGAATGACATCAAAAGCCTTCTTAATTCACTCCCCAGGTCATTTGATTATAGGCACAGCACAAAGCTGTGCTGCCCCAGGAGACTGTGAGTCATGACAACATCCATGACTGTCCTCTTATGCCACAGAAGGAAGCAATGTGCTTGAGCATAAAACAACCAGGTATAAATTACATCCTTCGTCAGGTCAGCCCTTCTGACCATCAGGACAGGCACTGGAGAGGCAAGAGCAGCCTCTCATCTCCCAGCCGGCTCCTCCCCTACCTCAGGGAGCCTGTTGTTCCCCATGCTGGGACATGCCATGTGGGCAAACCACACAGGAGAGTTTTGCTTGGCCAGGTGACGAAGAGGATGCTTTGGCTCTCTTCTCCGATGTGGTACAAAGATACATCCCATGGTGAAACACCCATCTCCCCTCCAATGGGCCAGGATCATGAGGATGCTGTGTTCTCCATCCCTTGGCATTTGTCCTTGTAATTAGTCTATCTGTTTGGATTTGTTTATTTTCAGGCAGTCTTCTGCACCCTTGCTCCCTTGCTTGGGCACATGGGGTAAACCACAAACTTGCCCTTAAACTACACAGAGAAATAAAATCAGAAACAGACAAACCACAAGAATCAATAGCAAGAGACAGAAAGCACATGATTGGCTACTGCAGCTCCCTTCAGAGATCCATCTGCCTCAAAACGTGATGTAACTAGGCTCACATACCACATCTGTGAAGGGAGTAACAGATCCCTCTTCATAACCTGACTTACAGGGTAAAATTATGCTAGCTTGGAGAAGCCAAAGCATGTTTAATTTTTAAGTAAAAAAAAAAAAGAAAAAGACAACTTATTTGTGTTCACAGAGCTAAAGCAATTGCTTTTAAGTCTGACATGACTCCTGTTAGTGTTATTGTTGCTTCCTAGAATTTAGGCTTGAATTTGGCAGAAGTCAAGAAGCAAAAGCATACACAGAACCACTTGTGAGAATCAGTCTGTCTGTGTGCATGGACGAATTCTTTCCTGAATAAACACCAGTCACTGAGCTGATGGGTAAAGTGGGGATAAAATATGGCAGTCAGACATGCGTAGGCTCATACCCATGAGGCAAGGATATTTAAGGATGCAGTTTACCTTTTTTTCTTACAAATAAACAGAGATAGTGAAACACACCTCTTAGCTGCCATTAAAATACATGTATTATACTCCATAACTGTTTCTAGTTTTTCTCCCCAAAGTAGCATCATTGCCTGGGAGGGAGTATCAAGACATTAATCAAAAATAGATGAGCAGAACAAGAAATGACGGCCAAGCAGATGAGTATAAATAGCTTCCTGCATATCCAGTGTACAGGAGCTGTCTGAAAACACTGTGATTAGAGTCAATAAACTCAATCCAGCCACACAGGGAGTACGTGCAGCTGTCATTCCTATACTGAACATCTTATTTGACATCCTGTGATTCTGCAGCCCTTCATCAGGTGAACAATGTGAAGTCATTGTTCCTGTGATAGATCAGACAATAAGAAACCCTTCAGACAGAAATCTCTACTTGTTTCTGGCTAGGAAAAATAAATCTTTTCTTCTTTTGGGATCCACAGAAATACAGATGCAGAAGCAGGATGTGGATAAATGCGAGAAGACAAGGTATTGCTCCTGCAAGCAGAACATCCTGTCTTCAAGATGGGTGAGTACTTCCGAACTTTCCAATTGTTTCATTGCCCTCCAGATAGGTCATAGATCTGCTCCCTTCTCCTTCCTGGATACTTTCCATCATTTTAAGCTGTAATAAAAGCAAGCAGAAAGAAAACAGAAGTTAGTCTTGAAAAAGAGGTGAGACAAATTAAAAAAAAAAAAAAGCTGAGGATACCCATAACTCTGTAGTCAACCTTCTGGACACTGCCACAGAATTTTTGCATATCTCCACGAGGACCTGGCTTGTTCTGGTTGATCATTAGCAGGACCTGGTGCAGCTGTATAAACAGCAGATTTCTGCACCTACAGGCCTTCGTTCATTTCCTCCAGTGAGGTTTTTAATTTGACTGGCAGCTAGCCTATCTGGACAGCTGATAAGAGAAGAAAAAAAATCACCCTCCACCCTTTATATCTCCCCTGCCTTTCCTCTGGTTCTCATCATAGAAGTGTACAAAGAATTAAAGAGCTCTCAATACATTTGTAGCCAAATATTTACCCTAAGTGTGGTAGATTATATTTGCTTACTGTATCCATTGCCATGCTGGCATGTGTTCAAGACTGTCTTAACTCCTTGGAGTACTACTGAATACTTTGGGAAAAAAACTCACCCTTTGTTTATAATAGATTGTTTGCCAACGATTGCACATTCGGTGTTGTCCAGGGTATAGTAGCTCCTGAGCTCACATGCCTCATGTTTGGGATAGTGCTTTCTCTGGCTTCACAAACACAACATCGAGGACTGTCCTGGGCTGTGGCCAAATTACCTTAGTCTTTTTCATGATTATTAAGAGTATTTTGAAATTCTCTCAGTCATTTGTCTGAGAGAAAATGCAACAATGTTCAGAGGAAACATTTTTTTTTTTCAGGAAATCCAACTTAATTAGCTTGCTTTTTTAAAAGCATACTTATTTTGACAACATTTTTAATGAAGACAGATTAAAATACTATTTACATTCAATAATACTTAAAGTATTGTTTTCCATAAAGTGAAAACATTTAAGTGCTTCCTTTTTAAATTTAATTTTGTTTTGAACTTTATAGCATTCATATAGTTAACATTTTTCCTATTAAATTGAATATTTTAATTTCATTATAACTTTCTGGTTATAGGCTTTCTGGTATGATAATGATTTGACACTTATGGAACACTTCCATCATGCCAAATACATCTTCCCTGAATTTTCAGTCCATGAAATCTTCTCCACCTTTACTTTTTTCCCAAGTGATGGAATTTCCCATAGAATGGAAATTCTCTTTCGTGACCAGCTGCACTAAAATTTCTAGTTCTATCACAAAGAAAGGGGGGTGGGGGGGTGGGGGGAGTGTCACAAATACACAACTGTAGACTTATCAGGATACATTTCTCATTGTTGGCTCATATGTTGCCCTCTTTTGGTAGCTTTTGTACTGTACTACACATAAAAATTTTAACTGCTGTAGCAACTCACAACTGCTGTAGCAACTCACAACTGCTGTAGCAACTCTGTATCTAAAGGAAACCGAGTGCTGAATGTCAGAACTAAGTAAGTATATGAGGAGAGCAGCAAGTTGGAAGTTAGGCACTTGAACTAGCTTATAGAGACATCTCGTTGGGAGAGGAAAAGCTCTAGGGAATGAATGAAGCAGTGCGATATAAAACTGGACTATAAAGGGCAGTGAGAAATAAAAAAAGGGAGAAGGATCTACAGATACTCACTAATGTTAATAATTTAAACTCTTATCCTGACTTCCATCCTGTGACAACAAACATGATTTTTAAGTATTTGTTCGATCAAGATTTGTAAAGGGAAGCTCTATCCTAATCACCATTCCCTTGGTCATTCTCTACTGCTTTTTTTCATAATCTATACACAGGTTTTATTAAATTCTTAGGAGTATTGAAAAGTCAAGTCCAGAAGAGTGCCTGCTAACTTTTCAAGTCTAAATCCGTACCAAAGTCAATACTTTTTCATTTTCACTATTAAATTTCTGAAAGATAAAATTAAATATTGCATATCCTTTTACACAGTGATTTACTAATACTCATTATAAAATCATGTGATACTTAGTGCATTATAAGTCAAGAATCATTATTTAAGTGAAATACTGAAGTGTTATTTTTTTTCAGAAGAGAGCTGTTTTCTACTATTTCTGACCAAGGTAAATTAAATAAAAAATAAGTCTGTGGCAATGGTTAAAATCTAAGTAGCTGGATATTCACTTTTTCTTGACTTTCTTGACTTTCAAAAAAAACTGAGTACTAACTCCCCCTAAATGCCATTCCTAGAGAACAAACCGCTCTCTGCTTCAGATAATTTTTAGTTATAAGAACAATAAACAGTTACACAGAAGAGATCTTCCCACCGTATCTGTGATCCCAGTTCAGCATTTTACAGTCTTATTTCTTAAAGATTAATTTTCCTTGGTTTGAAAATCAGCATCAGGAATTCAGCCTCACAGGAATTCTTTTATGAACAGTCACAAAGATGATGTTAGGGCTCAGAAGGGAACCATTCCCCCCACCTTGAATTGTGGAGCTTTTGTGATGACTACATATGATTTGGAATTCTTGGGATGGGGAAGAAGTCCCAGCCTTCCAATGTAAAGACATAAAGCTGTGCTTTATAGGCACTCTCTGCTGCTTTCTTCAAACCTATTCTAAACTTCCCAGCAATATGAACTCCCCTTGGAAGACCATCTGACTGACTTCCAATTTTCACCTTAAAAAATACACCCCGAAGGCCTGATTTCACTGCCTTCCTCCCTTTCAGCTAAATAGTGCTGGCTGGTTTAAGCCTTTGCAGACCTTTGTTACATGTATAAGAGCGCAGCAGTCCAGCCTTGTGGAAATACATGATTGTCTGCTGATTTTGATGCAGCCAATATGCACCTTTCAGTGACCAAGGGCTCATAGACTTTTGTCACATTTCCTCACAGGTCTAACCAAGCCTCTTCTGCTCCAGGTTTACCGAAGAGCTTAAGCATGTGCACCGTTTAAGCTGATATGTAGTTCCTTTGTTAAAGCCACCTAGCAGGGCTATAAAGGGAGTTCTAAATCAGCAGCACAGCTCATGCACTTTAAATTAAGTTTATGCTTAATGAGATGCTGGGTTTGAGCCTCAGTCTTTTCCCCAAAGTGATTTTTCCAGCCTTTGAATCATTGTGGGATTTCTTCCAACTCCTTCCAGTCAGTCAGTGGCTGGCAATATTGAACACAGAGGGGAATGCTATAGAACAGGGTTTTTACATGTGAACTGTTGTCTCCCTGCTTCGTGATACATGTCTGTATGCGTGTAGCCTTTATTACTATGTAAACTGATATTCACTCCCATCTGATCTGCTGTCACTATACTCTGAAACTCTACCAGCAATATTGGTGGGCAGTATATTCACACTCCAATATCTCTTCTCTTCTCTTCTCTTCTCTTCTCTTCTCTTCTCTTCTCTTCTCTTCTCTTCTCTTCTCTTCTCTTCTCTTCTCTTCTCTTCTCTTCTCTTCTCTTCTCTTCTCTTCTCTTCTCTTCTCTTCTCTTCTCTTCTTCTTCTCTCCTCTCCTCTCCTCTCCTCTCCTCTCCTCTCCTCTCCTCTCCCCTCCCTGTTTCTTTTTTTTTCAGTTGTTCAGGGGATTTCATACTCAGCTTTCTAATATCTGCAGTCCTTTAATATCATTTATCTGCTGTGTCCTGTTTGCATTCCTTCCCAGTTTAGTATCATCAGCACATTTCACTGTTCTGCTGTTTACCTCTACTTTGAGATTACCATAGAGATATTAAATCTAACTATGTCTGTCAAAAGTCCCTGCCATGACCCACGAGACATTTGTACAAGCTACGATAACACAGCAATTGATCATTGCCTTTTGTTTACATTCTTTCTCCCATTTCAGTCTACACAGCAGTGTTCCCCGGCAAAACAATTAAAGTTCTTTCTCTCAGCATGAATACCTGAAACAGTAGCAAATTACATATTCAGTGCTCCCTAAACCCCCTCTTCTACATTCCCACTCCGTCTGTTTATCTTTCAGTTCACTTGCTGTGTGTGCTACCTCGCTTGCTGAGTGGCGACTTGGAGCATGCTGACCGTAGCCTACAGCCAAATCTACAATATAGAGAATGTATAACGTTGCATAGTAACCTGAAGGTATATTTATTAACTTCCAAGTCCATACCGCTTGCTGCTCTTGACACTATTTGCCACAGTATTCCCTTGAGATTAGTGGATAACTTAGCTGTATGAAATTGCAAGAATTTGACCTAAAATGTTCAAGATATTTACCTTGATTTATGACTTTTGAGGCCAGAAAGGACAAAAAACTCATCCTGTCTAACTTCTTCTCTGTCACAGATTATAGCATTGCCCCATTCCCCATATACTGAGCTCAGTAATTTCTGTTTGGCTGACATATATTTTCCAGAAAGGGATCCAGTTTTGATATGTACACTATCACTTTCTTGGGCACTTTGTTTCAGCAGTTCATCACGCTTACTGCTACAAATCCAAGCCTCTTTGCTTGCTTAAATTTGCTTGGCTTACATTTCCACCCACTGATTCTTGTAATACATTCATCTGATGCAAGACACTTTTTTTCTTGTTGTGAAGGTAATTATATGCTGCAATCCAGTCACCTCATTTTGATTAGGGAAACAAAGCTTATTCTCCAATCTACAAGCAGTTCTTATGCCTTTTTCTCTCACCCTTTTTCAGATTTCTAGCACCCGCAGCACTGAAACACACCACCATATAGTCAGCATTACACTTAACTTGTATGTCCCTGTTAACTCACTGAAAGGCGAAGTTAATCCCCTTTTTCACCATCAGAGCCAATCCTGTGACCATTTGCTTCCCCACAATTACACCAAAGCCTTTTCAAGCAACACCCTTGGGATACAATTTCTAGTGCATCAGTACAGACACTGTTAGTCATGGCTTAAAATTCATCTTGTCTGCATAAGTCCCGCTCACCAAATTTGGGCTGCTCCATCTTCGTAATTTATTTATCATTCCACCAACTTTAATTTCTGCCCTAATTTACTAAGTATTGTTTTATTAGGGGTGTACTTGTCTCTCAGTCCTGAAGGACAATTCTGTAGCCTGCCAGGCATAACACCCATTTCTGCAAACTGGCTCCAGAGCTTTCACTCAGAGCTGACAGCTACTTTTTGACATCTATCAGTCAATTCTTAATCCACTCAGCAGTCACTCAATAGCTATTGTACAGCACTCATTTTTTCGAAGTGCCTAAACAGACAAAGCAAACAAGTGTACCTGAATGCTGAAAAAATAGATCCTAAATCCTACAAAGTGTTAAAAAGACTAATCCCCATGGGTGCCTAAGCACTTAGAAACATTCAGATTTATTTGACTGGTTTGGGTCCACAGTTATGAAACCTCATGCTTTGTGTATTTTTCTGTTGATATTAGTTTCTCTTATCTGTGAAGGACGAAACTTAGTCATCACGGCTGTTGGCTGGACCACACATTTTCTTTTTCTGGTCACAATCACAGAGCTTTCCTTTTGTTTCTCTGAATCTTTACAGGTAACTATTATTTTTCAAAAGTAATTGGCAATGTCAGTATAAATCTGTTAGATAATACTTGTAATATCACTGGGTGTGGATTATGCAGCTATATGGACTTTCATCCATATATTCAAATATCCTAAGTATTCCCTCATCTGTTTCTATCAATAGGATTTATTTATTTGTGTCACAGTGTTTCTTGTTAATTGCTTCAAGTTATTTTATGTAATTAAAGACAGATGGTAAAGCAAAGTTCAGTATCTCATCCATTTGTTAATCAGTGGCTTATGCAGCTCTATAAATGTAGCAGAGATGTTATGATTTGGGGGTTTTTTTGTGTGCTGTGCTTAAAATTAAATACTGGGACTAATTCCTAGTTACACTGAAGCCAACGACAAAAACTGCCATTGACCAGGATCTCACAGTGGGAGACCATGGATGAGGAAAGCTGTGAGCCAGCGTGGTGGTTAGGCTTTACACAGACACAGCTCGCCCCCTCCTAGACCCAGGTCTTACCATGGACCTCGGCATCAACAGCTTCCACGTTGTTTCAGTGGGAAATGAGTGGCCAGGTTAGGGCGTTAATGATGAGATTTGTTCTCTTGACTTTGTGGAAACCCACCCCTGGTCTCAGCATTCTTTGGGTTTATTCTATTTTGGGGGAGGTTTGTTTTGTGGGTTTTTTTCCATATGCAAGGGAGCAAAACATCTGTTTTCGTTAAGGACATCTTGTTCTTCAGATTAGAGAAAAATCATCAAGAAAAGGAGAACAAAAAGAAGTCTCTGGAGGAGAAAGAGGCCCACCACGTGCTCCCCCTGGGTAGCCATCTTGAACTGATTCAGAGCCTTGCCTGCAGCCTGCGAGCAGCCCCGGGCATCCCTGCTCCCTCCCTCCTGCACAGACCCTGCACCGCTCCCTTCACACCCAACCACAGGTTTATTTCACCCTGGCTACTTTTTTCCTGTGGATCTATCTGGTAGAGTGTTCTCCTCACTCTGAAACCCATTGGCAGGCTGTAGCACACTGTATAATTTTGATGCCCTTATCTTTCTCCTTTCACGAATGAAAAGATTCATGGCGTTCTCGCTGGTTTGCCTGGCTGTCCCCTCTGTTCACACACAAAGCAAGCGTACCATTCGCCCAGCCTTCAGCACCAGCAGTGGGTTTCTGACCAACTTGCTTCTCATCAACTTGCTCCCATCTTTCAGTCCAACAAGCAATTTGGCTTTATCTGTTTTGACTCAGTACTAGCCTGCTCCTATTGTTTCTCACATTCTTGCTTTTCCACCAGACTATGTGACTGTCTGAAATGCAATTCCTCAATTAGACTACAAGGGGTGTGCTGGGAATCGCAAGTCAGCCTAAGGATTTATGTGCTACACCAAATAATCTTAACTGACACAATACTTCCAGCAAGCAAGTTTGGAAATATCAGAATCTCCCCTATCCTCTCTCTGTCCCCCATCCCGCCTCCACCCCCTCCTTGCAAAGGTCAAATTAGAGAGAATAAGGATTTCTCATCGCTGCCGTGAGTCATGCTCACACTGAGCACATGGCTGGTGAGGTCAGCGACAAGGATTACAGAGCTTGGACTATAGAAAAAATGGATTATGCTTACTGACAGCACAGACAGAGCAAGAGGAAAGAAGAGGAAGGCAGAAGCCACCAAGTCCCGTAAATGACAGGTGGAAGGGAAGTGGAGATGGACTCATGCTTCTTGGAAGAATGAGCAGAGACAGGTGGCATGGGACACTTTGCTCTTTTATTCACCTAACCTTTTGGCCCTTAACATAAGTTTTTATTTCCCTCCCCAAGAATGTTCACAAAAACAACAAGTTCACCTATTTTAGTCAGCCTAGGATAGGATTTTTAAAAGCATTAGCACCACTTCCTCATTCTCAGAAACACACAGTTAGGCATATTTGAAAAGACATGGGTAATTTCTGCCAAGTAGGTGTCATACATAATCCCAATTTAAAATGCAAATATTCAACTTTAAGCACATGTTTAAGTCCCAATAAAGACAATGCAATTTAAGCAAACTGTAGTTTAGCACAAGCTTGCTTGAGTGCTTGAATCAGGTCACAACTAATGAAGGATTGCCCACACCAGCAGTCTAGCAGTAGATAGTAGATTGTAGGATAGTAATAAAATTTCTGAGTTTACTACAGCAGGTGCTTTTTTTCCTTTCTTTCTTTTTTTTTTTTTTTCCCCTTTTCCTGTAAAACAAGTTTCATCCTTCAGGAAACCAGCTGTATTTGGCACCTATTGTAAGAAATGACTGTTCAAACTTCCAAACTTTTAACCACAGGGAAAAAAAATCTTCTGATGTTGATGTTGAAACACAACTTTCAGTTTTAAAGGTTGATTATTTTGGTGTTGTTTTGGGTTTTTTTTTATTCTAAACACTAAAGCAGTGAACAGACACACTTTACAGTCTATTGCATTGGGCTCTTTTTCAGTAGGTTGGCTCCTGCCAACAGCAGGTTCAGAACTGCCAGTTCTAATTAAAAACTTTATTTTAAAGATACATTTCACAGTTTATTCATGGCAGTAAGTGCTTCCCACCCTGAGAAATTTAAATTGCTGGATTGAGCAAATGGCACAGTTTCTTTTCAATTGATTCTCAAGCAATAGCTTTAATTAATTGTTTCAACAGTTCGTGATTGATTGACTATGTCTGTTGAAATCAATTTCTTCTTTTAGACCAGTCACCTAGAGTGGACTGCCCGAGTTCTTTGCCCAGGGTTTAACTGCATTTTATTTCCCTTTGTAATTTTGTATTGCATCAGTTTAAAAATGGCCAAAAATTATTCTCGCCTCAAGAATTTCAGTGACAAATCCTTTTAGTAGTCCCAGTTGTAACGGACAGGCAATTGCTGTCGTAAACTCTATATAAGTAGCATTGTGAAATCTGTGATTTATAAGCCTATTCCATAGCAAAAAAATATTTTGATAACCCATGCTTCTCCTTGCTGTAACCAGCTCTCTGTCTTAGAAAGAAAACACGAGTGAAACAGTTTTCTGCCTTCCAGATTGATTGGGGAAATAGTGCCTTCAACAGCAAAGACTTTCATTAACACCAGCTCTAGAAAGACCACATATATGGGTGACTAAATGTTATTTTGGGTTATTTCTCTGCCACATAGGGAACATACT
Organism: Apaloderma vittatum; assembly: GCF_000703405.1. Taxonomy (NCBI): domain Eukaryota; kingdom Metazoa; phylum Chordata; class Aves; order Trogoniformes; family Trogonidae; genus Apaloderma; species Apaloderma vittatum. The sequence continues at coordinate 52,061 of NW_009725937.1, read as the reverse complement.
GAATGGAGTTTCAAAGGAGCAAAATGTTATAGCCTAGCCTTTTGACTCATCATGTGTTTACAATTATTAATCAAATGCAGAGTATGTATTACACTACTATAACTAGCAATTGTTTATCTTGTACCCTTTATAAGCTTTTCAAATTTTAAAAAAAAGATTAGGTGTTCTATTAAGTGATGAAATAATAGATCATATCTTTATTTTATCATTTGGTTATTCAAGGTTAATAAAATAGTTTTACTTGTCCTCCTCAGCGTGCTGATCGTTAGCTATTATAGGGCATGTTACCAGCAGCAAGTCCTCTGAAAAAAATCATTACAATTCATTAGAGCCCTATCTGCATTCTCACAACAATATAAATATTCCTCAGTTGCTTGAGGTATATTTATTTAAAGCACGACATATGCCAGAGATTCCTATAGAGTTTCAGACTACAGGCAGCATCTTCATAAATTTCGCCACTGAGACTCACTCCTACTTTCTGTTCACACAGGCCACCTCCTGGCTTTGGTGGCTGAATAACAGCCCTGAGGCCAGTACAACTGTTAACATTTAAAAGTGCTAGCTGGGAAATACTTGATGCATTTTTAGCTACTTGTAACACCGTTAAGCTGTTGGAGGAAAAAATAAAAATAAAAAATACCAAAAAGGGTCAACCCTATCTGAGCAGCCAGCTCCTCTACAGACCTCCAGCAGACAGTTCCCAGGTCTTTGGCAACCTACAGACCACAGTTTGAAATCCACTGCAATATAAAAGGACTTCAGGCTTAGAGCAGTTAAAAGTTCTTCACACCTGTAGTTTTTTTTACAGTAAGAGATGGATCTAGCTTCAATTGCATGATAAAGAAAGACATATAATTTTAACTAAGAGACATTTAACTAAACCACCAATATGCTCTCTTAATTCAAAGCAGGAATAAGGGGAACAACTCCAAATCCAAAGAATGTATTATATCATCAACTCCTTGTTTTTAAGTGGTTCCAAATCATCACAAAGATTGTGTAAGAGCTGCTGATTCCCAATATAGATATCCTTTTCTTGGGCACTAAGTCATGCCAAGACCCTGGCTGAAAATTTACAAGGAGCATCTCAGATTGTACTTTAAATAATAGTTATTACTCATAAGGATTGGCTACCTTTCTTTTCTTTGAAAAGAAGCTATAAATGTACCATGATTTATTCATTTCTGAAATCATCACATTGTCCTTCAAAAGAGTTGGGTTAAATCTACAAAATTTAGGAGCATATGTTGTGGGCCATGCGGTTACAATGCCCCTACTCCTAAACCCAAGTTTAAAGGTATGTGTCCCACCAGTTGTAAATTCTGTGAAGAGTATGTTCAGCCAGAAGTAAGCACCTGAGTCTTTTCTGCAAATTCATGAAGGTGGGTTTTCCTCCTCATTTATTTAAAAGAACTTCTACTTGGAGTAAAAATAATCTGATAATTACTTTTAGTCTTGCATTGGTGTACCAGTTCCAGAGTCCATGCATTAACTAGGACTCCAAGTTAATATGTGCTGTATGGACAGAGAGGAAGAACATTTTCCCACCCCAAAGGGTGTGCAATGTAAACTCCTAATTTAAAATTCATTAATTTTACACATCACCTTACATAACCATCACAATGCCATAAAACAGTGAACACATGCTTATAATTAAAGCCATGGCAGTCTCATCCCATTGTATAAAAAATAGCTCTATCATAATGGTCCTGAGTTCATGCCAGAATAGCAGCTAATCATGGGAGAAAGATGATCTAACACTTACAGAACATGAAAATAGAAATGAAACATTCTGGTTCCAGCCTATTTTCCCTAGACTTGCTGGGTGATCTTGTGCGTGCTACTTAAGCTTTCAGTCCCTCAATTTACCCATCTGCAGAACAGCAATAAGAGTATTCAACTGACTCAGAGAAGTTTGGTAAGAATAAATCCATAAATCATTGTCTCTTACGTACTCTCAACAAGCTTTCTATGCAGCACCCGTCATAGACGCTCTCAGGAAGCACACATGGACTACTGGTTTCAGCCCCATAATACCGCTAAAAAGTAAAGTTCAGGGAATATATGGCAGGAGCAAAAAGATCCACCATGGTCAAACCATATCTATTCCTGTGCTATTCGTATTTCACCTCCAATATACAATAAGGGTAAAGTTAATGAAAAACACATTTTTTTTGTTCCCTGCATTATCCCAGTTTAGCTAATATACATGCAGGAAGTCAGACCAAGATCATCTACACAGTACTTGCAGAGCAACTCCTTTGATTCTTAATCTGTGAATTGTTTTCATAAGAGACATCAAATTCTTTGTAAATGGACAGGGTCACAATAATATCTTAAAAGGAGAGAAATTCTGGTAAATGCTACTATGGATGACTTTTCAGCTGAAAAGAATGCAGGAATAGTGCTCAGTAGTCACTGTATGCTTGTACCTAGCAATAGAAATGCTGATACTAGATCATCAAGGTCAATAGTCCCATTCATTGACAAAACCATTCATGATATGAGAATGAATGAAGTGTCTTGAAAGTTAGCAGTCTCTCATTCTCTGAGCCAGTTTCACAGTTCAGGACAGAGCCAGTCTATCAGTGGCATATTTTCAGCATGTAATCGTCTGTAAAGTCACGTCCTAACGGAGATAATGAGGTCCCATTCATTATTTGCCAAAGAAGTGCAGCAGTTTAAGCCTGACTCTCCTCTGCTGGAAAATTAAGTGTTTGAAATTTGGACCTTATCCTACCTTCACTGAAGTCAATGATAAGACACCACCTGATTTCAAGGGAGCAGCACTGGATTTTTTCTAAGGCAGAGACTGCATTAAATTCACTTATTCCTCTCTCAGAGTGGAAAGCAGGTCATGGGTCTGATGTTTGCAGCAATAATGAGGAGGCTTTAGAAACTAAATGGGATGTAGCTGATGATTTTAGCACAAACCGAACTGAAGTACTAATGACTTACCAAGCATTATTCTTATCTGTTGCACAACCAGCACATGATGATGTCCAGAAATAGTGTAACATCATACTTTGGTAAAAGGCTCAAGGGCTGATACTGTATTCACTCGCACACACATAAATCAGGAGGCAACTTCACTATTCAAGTAATTGAATTACATAAAACTAAAATTCGTTGAGAGGAGAATTAGGCCTAAACAGAAACTATCCAAGCAGTGAAAGGTGTCACCTGCCCCCATCTCTGCTTGCAGAGAGCCCAGCCCCGGCGGGAACCAGGGCAGCTCTCCTGTCACAGACCCTGCAGCAGCTTTGCTCAGAGCAAAAAGAGCTGGGAAGGAGGGGAGGAGAGCTCAGAGACAAACCAAGCAGATGGGGCCACCCCAGAGGAAGTGATAGGGAAGATCAGGTCCTCAAATTTTACTTTAATGCCAGCTCTCTTAGGTCAGACTCAGGCCAGGGTACAGGGCTGTTCTGAGCCGATTTGCCTTTCCAGGGAGCTGACACAGGGGTTGTGGTGAATATCCTGGAGATATGGTCTCTTTTTGACTCTTGTCCCATCTCCCTGACAAACACGGCTGCCCTTAGCAGAGGGGAATTGGCTACTTCAGCTTCTAATTCGCTGTATTCAGTGCAGGGTATTCAGACAAGTTTTCTTCAGTGTGATACCACTCATACACACTCGTATTCATTACTTAATGTTTGGTGAAAATGCAAATTGCTCAGTCAGTACCAGCTCCACTCCTTCTTAGGCACATCGCGGTGTAAACGCTCAGCACGTGCGCTGCCCTGCCACGCACCTCGTACTGCCCACCAGGCTCCTGCCCCTGCTGCAGGGCACTGCCACCTGTGCAAAGGGGATTGCAGAGCCCCTCATAAGGACATCCGGCACACACAGCAAGGCTGCAGGTGAGCGTGCAAGGTCCCCTCCTCTGACACCCTCTGACAGTAAATCAGGGAGCACTGGTCTACAAGGAACCGAAAACTGATCTTTGAGCCAGGCTCTGCAGCCAACAGAGGCATGTCCTACCCTATTCAGTGAGTGCTTCTACCTTCTGAGCTCAAAGAGACTAACGTATCATCATACAGCCCTTTGTTATCTCTTTACACAAATCCAGTCTTTTGTTCTGTGGAGAAAACCACAGTATTTCAAAACCAGTAGCATGATAAGTAGAAGACTCTTAACTCATTCTTCCATTTATACACAGCAAACACTGGTACTTCTGTAGCTGTGGGCATCCTCTTTTATGTACAAAATGATTCCTGCACAAAAAATTAGCATTCATTATAACAAACTCTGTCTTGTAAAGTTAAGGGGTCTTTTACATCACGAATAAACTGTTCAGCAGTGTTATATCTTTAAGTGGTACTTTTGCTATTTTATAGTTATCTGCAAATCAGCATCTTACAAGGCTCAGAACAATTGAGTTGAAGATTTAAATGAAATCAGTGCCTGACAGAACTTCAGCCTTATTTTTGAATGCTGAACCACACTAGAGAAAGCTTTGTTAGACAGCGAAGGGAATGCTATTTTTCAGCTAGAACATGTGTGTGTGTATAAAGGCAAAACATTATTCACAGCTAAAGTTGCAGATGAAATACCAGATTGCAAATACTGAAAATCTCACATAGTACTTTAGATCAGAAACAATAAACTTTGCTTTTTTCTGTACTGTCTTACACCTGAGAAGCTTTAAATATGTTACAATAATCAAGTCTGATAACATCACTGTGATATATGTCTCCATTTACAGATGGGTAAATTGAGACTGAAAGTGGTTATTTGTGCCAATTTGTGCCTTACTCAACCAATCAAAGAACAAAACAGCACAGAACTTATGATATCCTGGCTTCCACTTCACTGGTCAGACTTTTACCAGATCACATCTTCATGCCAAGAAGACCTCATGCTAACAACCTCATTGTATTTGAGAGTGGGACCCAGTGATTTCAACTCTATTATTGCAGCAACACTTCATCACTTGTATTCCTGCCTATTAGTTTAGCATATACAATTATTTTTTACAGTGATAAAGTAAGTTCAGGAATTCACCTATTTTTATTTTATTAATCACATCATTTTCCAAGAACCTCGGTTAAATACCATTGAAAGTCTTTCCCTCATTTGTCAAAAGTCCCAGTAAATTTATTCCTCTTTCATGTGGTACTGGGTTATTTACTCTTCATTTTCTACATGGAACAAGCCCTCACTAGTAACTAGATGGCAGACATGACATGTCCAAATCCCAGAAACCTGCTCATTTGATTCCATTGGTCTGTTGAGGATTTGGCTTTTTTCCTGATCTTGCACATGTTAGCTCCATCTTTCTGCAAACGCATCAGCGAGCCTGCCTGAGCTAGTCAGAGGCGGGATTAGTAAAATTAGGCATCCACAGATGTTAGGTTACCAAAAATGAATACCAATGCTGTGAAAGTATTTCAGGGGTTTTCATTCTGTGAGGGACTGTGGAAGGCCTTCTGCCTTCGCTCCAGTGCAGAAGCTGCTTTCTAAGACCTTTTTCTTTTCTCAGAGCAGCTGGGGCAGTTTCTGAGCCAGCACCAGGGCCGAAACTCAGCTGGGAGGTGGCAGGCTATCAGCAGAGCCCAGGTGTTGGGATACTCCTGCACAATAACTTATCTGCATGAGAAGAAATTGCAGGGTTTATAGGAGTTACAGCAGCACAGCTAATGAGGACGGAGCAGCCTGCTCCCTGGAAATGTTGAGCAACCACAACTCCCATTTACTTCAGCACTTTTGCAGATCAGACCCTCAGGGTTATTTGCTTTTTGGAACAAGCCAGTTGTGGTCTACAACAGCCTGTCCTCTTGGCAGTAATGGCCCAAGCCATTCCTTACTGGCTTTGACCTGCCATGATCAGCATGGCTCCTGATCACAAACCACGTCACACAGTTATTTTTAGCATATCAAATATGCAGAGAGTCTAAGGGCCTGGGTTTTGAGAAGTGATTGAAAAGCCTGTTTCCTCTCACTCAAAGCATTTCTCTCTCCAGGCTCAGTAGACTGTTGTTTTTAACAAACTACAATTCACAGTCTTGCCACTGGGCAGGCTGTTCTTGGGAGAAAACAATCAGTTAGATTATAAAAGCTTTGGAGAATTTGTTTATTTTATCACTTCGTTTATCTTTTCAGTGTTATTGTTCTGTCAAGTCATCGAGAGCTGAAGAAGGGCTACATCACAATTACACTTTGCTTTGACTCACACAAACCAAGAAAGACGGCTCAATGTGGCTGTCATGCGCTGCACCCATTCCCTCTGCTGTCCCTTAGAAGAAGTCTTTGTTCGGTTTTTCCTCATTTCTGGCTACTCACCAGGAAGGGCCAGTGAAGTGGGAATCTTCTTCGAGGTGATCCTCTGCATTGTCTTCTCTTTTGCGTCAGTAGGAAAGAAAAGTAACTAAGCAACACAGTACAGGGTTTTTTTCCTCTGACTTACAAATCTCTAAGGGTTTTTTTCCACAGAATTTCCTATTGCTCTACATCACTGCCACTGATTTATCTGTCTTGCTGTGTGAAAATCTCATCCTCTACTAGCCTGATTCACTGAGATGTCAGGTACCACACCATTCATGCTCTCTCCCAAGTTTACTTGCAGTATTTTCCTAAGATAAGAAAATAACCTGGCTAAGACAGCTGTAACTGAGCTCATTTTTAAAAAAAAAATATGAATTTTCTAAAAAGTTTTCCCAGTACTCATTGAGATGGGTTTAAACCTTTCTACAAAAACTGAGACACAGAGTGATCTACTGAACCAAATCCACCTGGGAACAAATCCTTCTTTTGTTTGATTTAGAATATAGATGTAGACATGGGGCTGTTACACGACTAGTTTGGTTGCTGGCGGTTTAGAAGAGTTTCTCTGCCTCTCTCCAGCTCTCTTTCCCCACTGTCTGCCAGTCTGTGCTCTCTTCCCACTGTCATCTCCTCCCCTGGTCTAGCTCTAAAAATGTAGCTCTTAAAATATGATGACACGCCTGGATGCGTTCCTGTGTGACCTACTGTAGGTGATCCTGCTTTGGCAGCGGGGTTGGACTAGATGATCTTTTGAGGTCCCTTCTGACCTCTCACATTCTGTGATTCTGTGTGACTAGCTCTGTGGACCTGTACAGTGACAAGGAAGACCTGGCTATCAGAGGACTATTTGTCACGCACATTGAACTTAGCAATGACTCTCATTAATTCCTCAAATGGAGCTTCAAGGGTATTTGTCTGGGGTGGGCTGCAAACCTGTCTCAACCAAAGGTAACTCCCATTCACCGGGAGATGGAGGAGGTGGTGCCATTAACATTGCTGGGTTCAGAAATACAACACAGCTTGTCATAACATGTTGCTCTGGCAACAGCTGTTAACAGCCCACAGAACTATGTAGCACTTAAGCCAGATATAGCTATAATGTAGTTTTTTGCACTGAGCTGTAGCTATTTGTACCTTTCCCAGACAGCAACATACATTATTTTCTCCTGGCCTCAGAAAACCCCACCATTTCTTTCAGGGAACATTTGCATTTCTCTGCCGTTAGGCTACAATGCCATGCCAGGTACATCTCAGCAACAGTCTTTTTTGGAGACATCAAGCTCAGAATTACATCAAATTCCCTCAGACACTCCTGTCAATGCTCGGCCAGCAGCTGAGTCTGGTCCAGACATCATTGCTTCTCAATCAATGAAGTTAATTTCTTACAGGAATTCCTCTCACTTTCACCATCACTCCAAATCCTCAACAACATAGAATCCAGTTTCATCCAGCATTGGCGAGGCTGGCCTCGCACCACCAGACAAGACTATAGAAAAGCGTTTTTGGATTCTGAGCTCATCAGTGTAACCATTTTGGTGTCTCATGGCTGCTGATGGATTTGCACACACCAGCCTAGTCTCCTACAAGCGGTGAGGTCATATCAGCATGACTGGTCTACCACAAATCTAGTCCTTAAAGATGGATAGATGACAGGGAAGGAGAGGAAGACTCCTATTTTCTTGTGCATCATCATCATCCTCTCGCAAGTCGCAATTCTTTTATGCTTTTAGCATTTTGCATGAACAATGCCTGTAAGAGGTGAGTGCAAAGACAGTTTCCAGAGTCAAAATTACTTGAGAGTATTTTTTTGGAGATAAGGGGGCCCTGCTGGGTGTCTACAGAGACAAAAGTCAAAAGAGGTTAATGCATGCCACAGCTGTGCCATAGGCTTCCTCTGGCTCTAGTAAGCCTGGTGGGTTTTTCCACTGAAACAGTAAGGGATTTTCCTATCAGAAGGCATTTGGTATCAGCAGATCTCCCAGCTTATCTAGATGTCGCATCTCTTCCAATTTAAATGCTACATCAGTGGTTATTAAGCCTGCATTGCAAAGAAATAAAACTAAAGAAAACATTCTGGAGGGTGCTCTGGATTCTATTAAAGGATTGAATTTCTCACTATATTACACTTTTTCCATATGGCTGAAACCTGGAGCTGCATAACACTCTGAATATGCTCGTATAGTGCTAGTACTATAATCCCAGATGGTGACAAATGACCCCATTCCAACAGCAATGTATAGAACTTTACAACACCAATGCTCAGCCATGCTCTTGGGATATTCCCTCCAAACAATGAATGACTGGCAGATAACACAGAGTTTAGCTTCTGCCTTCACTTTTGCACACACTTTATGGCTAACACTGCAGACCTACTTGTTTGTTAAGTTCTCAGCCTTGTAACAGCGTACAGATGACATGAGATATTCCCTTAGCCGCCACTGAAGGATCTCCTTTGGTCCGCGAAGGTCAACCGTGGTGCACACAGTGTGTCACTATCTGCGTATAAAGATACGCTCTGGCACGCCAGAAGTGAGCTGATAACTTCTTACCCCTGCTTGGGCCCTTCAGCTGCCTCTTGGGGAAGTGTGAAAGACTGCCAAGCTCAAGATGTGCTGCATCCTGCAATTTGGCTTTCCCGAGAAGAACAACCCCTCCCCCCAAACTCACCCACGCAGTTCTTTACCCCAAGAAGAGGTCATCACACAAGAAGTTGACTGCACACTTGACTATAACTGCGAAAGAGAGAAGTCCGGAGTCCTCTTGAGATGTTGTGTAAAGAGAAAGCAATCTGGGCTCTCTCCATTTTTACAGAAAGACCTCTGTGCTTTTGTGGACTCCATGGCCTGCCAGATGGAGACGGCTCCAAGTAACACTGAGCTCTTATTGCTGCAGAAAACCAAGGAGCACTGTAACCCCAAGTACTGCAGGTGTAGGAGGGAATACTTGCTCAGATGATGATTCATGTAAGCATCTGAATAAATAAGGTCAGACAGCCAGAGATTATTCTTGTGAAGGGGAGTTGATTTGTTTAGGGGGTAGAAAGGAGGGGCTGTTTGTTTGTTTCGTATCATTATACTGAAACCCTGCCTTGCTCTGAATATTTTTTCCAAGAATTAGTTCTCATTTATTTTAATTAAGACCTCAGTTCAGCAAAACATGTAATTGGGCGTAGCTTACCTGAACAGGAATAGCTGTACCAAATGCAGAGATCCCAAGGTTAGCAAAGGCTATGTAGTCAGTGTTACGTAGCCTTTATAAACATATCTGCAGCAGTTTTGAGGAAGACGACTCCATGACAGATCATTAAAAATAAAAAACTACTTGCCTCAGAGGGGTGAGAAAGGATCAATTAGTTAGTGCTCGTGCAGCACTGTGAAGATACAAATTGTGGGACTGTGTTATTAGTAAGCAGAAGATGCCAACAGGAAGCAGCATTGTTAAAGGCACGAGGACTAACAATGGTTTTGTTCTCACATTTGTAAATGATTCTTCTGCTATTGAAAGGTGTTAGCCTTTCAGCTGAGAAGACTGAAATGCTCTTTCTTCACCCAAAAGAGCCTTCATGGGCCATGCATACTTTCTCACACTCCCTCACCAGTGTTTCTCACTATTAGCTTATAGATGCTAGACAGTAGTCCATTCTCCATAGCCCTTTTATTGCTTGGCCTCTGTTTCAGCTGCCAAGAAGGGTGCCATTTAGACTCAATTGTTATGGTAGCTTTTACGATCTAGACATGGTGTCTAGGATCGGAGACTTCCTAGCAATTTTGCACATGCTGCTGTGCTGCCATCAGAAGAGAAGGGCTCGTGGTTGCCAACAATGTGGGCAGAATTCAAAGCAGGACCTCCAGATGAAAGGCACCCCATCCCAACACAGGCCAGCTAAGCCATCCCCTGCATGCCAGCTCTTCACTGAATGAAGCTGTACTGTGATGTGATGCTCAGAATGGGGGGGGGGGGGGAGGGAAGTGCAGTGGAAAATGGCTGTCTAGAGCTGTGGCTGCAGATATTCAGACCTTGCTTACAAAATATTTCTATCATTCACCATCCTTCCATCCATCTTTTCACCCCATGCCAAGGTGCTTGAGAAGGTCTTGTTCTCATTATGCACAATAAATTCAAAATCAGACAGGGTGGCAGAAACTTTCCATGGAAAGGTATGGTGCCTTTGGCACATTGGGGAAAACAGCAGGGCAAAACTAGCTTGTAAGTTAGAGGGAAGAGAAGGATTAAAGAAATTGGTATAACCACATCCAAGCATTTCTTCAAGAAGCAGGGTGACTGCAGCCCTTTAAACCGAAGACTGACAGAGCAAAATATGCCACAGCAAAGAGAAGCATCTTTTCTCCCTGTATTTGCTATATTGCTCACTTTGACAAGCAAAATCCTTTTTTACCTAGTTGTCATCAGCTCCTGCCACGCATACAACCCCTGCCCTCCCTCTCCGCCAAACAGAGGCCAGCCAAGGAAGGTGATTTTGTCACCTGGAGTTAATTTATGCCAGTCTCCACTGTGCCATGCCACTGTGCTGGGGTGGGACCTTTTCAGATGTCGGGATGATAGGAGAAAGAACAATGAAGCAGCAGAGTATGTGTGGCGGGTGGCCGAGTCATCCTATCACCATGTATTTGTGTAGTTTCTTTTAGTGCCATCCAATCTTTCCTTCTGTCCCTAAATGGCCTGTGTTGAAAATGTCCCTGCTTACAGTTGCTCAACTGGAATGAGGACAAATTGTTTGCAGTGGCCCCCTTCCAAATGCTTGTGCTGTAACTTTTGTCTTGACTAGTCTCTGGAGATATCTCTAGAGTGAGTTTCCTATGACTCGTTTGCACTACCCCAAAGTCATGCCTTATTTTCTTCCTCTACTCTTTCAACTTTGCAGCAGGAATCTTATTTAAAACACTCTCATCATAGAAAAACCCAGTACAGGCAGAGCCTTAATGCTGTTATGTCACAAGTTCCCCAGTGAACTAAAAGCGAGGCGGCTGGGTCTCGAGGGTGCCCGAGGTTACAAAGCGGTGCTAGGAGGCGAGGAGACGCACAAGCAGAAAAGGCATGGCCACATCAAGCAGCTTTGAGTTACTAAGTACCACTGTTGTTTGGACTGCGTTGCCCTCCACTCTGTCAGCTGCTTTTGTAGGTAGAAATGCCTGGCCTCTTGGCCCTCCAGACTGCTTCGATTCAGCCCTGAAAGGGTGGGGAAGGTACTCCTTCCCCCTACATTCACATATGAATTAGTCCAGGATGAGAAAGCAGCAAAATTAAAAATAAATAAATAAATAAATAAAAAGAGTTAGCAGAGCCTGAAGAACTAAGCCAAGAAAGGGTTTATAGTTCCAAAAACCATTGGATGAAGTTTTGCACGTAGACCCATTAAAAGACATTACATTTCCCCCTCGCTTATATGCATGACCTATTAGACATATACGTATCAATAATATTTGCCAAGGATAACTAAATTTGAAGATCATTGTTTGCTTGTTTTTGATGGATGCTAAATAGTAGTTATTCATCAAAAGTACAATCTGCTCTTAGAAAAGAAATACAGAGTTAATGCTATGAAACGGTCTCTTTTGACTCCACAAGAACAGAAGAACAGGCCTGAGTAAAACATCTCCCCCTTCTCTTTCCACACTTTGCAGAAGATGATCTGAGCATCCTCAGGGGGAGGGACAGCAAAGCCTAGAGATGAGAAAACTGTGGTTCCCCAAGGAGACCCTGGGCATACAAGGACCATGATGGGGAGCAAGGTGGCACCTCTCAGCCCTCCCTGCCCCTGTCTGAAAGTAACCAGCCAGCATACGGACCTGCAGCCAGGGGGATTCTCCCAGCTTGGCATTCTCAGGACTCCCAAGTGACAGGGAACCCTTCCACAACACCCCCCTCAAATCATCCCAGCAGTTTTTGCTTTGTGTCAAGAGAAATCCAAAGGGAGAAGAAAAAAGAGTGATGGACTTTAGTGAAGGCATCTCATCGTTGTGGTCATGGGGTTGTTTGGTTTGTGTATCACAATGCAATGCAATAGCATCTCCCGCTCTGTGATCATTTTCTAGTCTCTAAATTTGGCAAAGAGAAGCAATCGCCATGACAGACATATCCCAGTATCTTTGAAATAATGTCACTGGATAAAAGCAGGCAGAGCATGGCCAGACAGGGCATTCCAGACACTAGGGGTTGCTCAGTATTTTCAGGCTTAGCAAATATAAGGATTTTGAATGACTTTGTCACTAGCGCTCTGATTTTTTTTTTTTTTTTTTTAACCCAAGCAGTGTCTTACTGTGCCTCTTCCTTCCAGTCAGTCAGCTGAATGATTGCTGGCATTGCAGTCAGGATCTCACAGAACACTAAGACTACTTTGTTTTTCATTAGCACTAGAGGGGAAAAATAAACAGGCTGGGCTCATGGTTTATAATTACATATGTAATTACCACTTTAAGATCGCTATTGGCAATATAAATTAGCTCACTGTCCATTCTATCATCTCTGCAGTGCTTCTCAGAGTGCACATAAGCCATCTCGCTTTTGCCTATCAGGAAGTCAAATTCTAATCTCAGGTGTGCTGAAAACAGCATGATGTACCTCTAAAAAGTATCTCATCTGTTTGCATACAGAGTGACCAATATTTGGAACCATCCCTTGACATTCACCTTGAAGATGGAAGCAAAATCTATCCAGGCCAATCTCTGGGCCAAATCCAGCTCGTAACCCTTGTGTACCAGATCAGCTTTTTGTAGAATTGCTCCTGGTTTGCTTTGTTTTCAACATCTCAAAGAATCCATTGGGAGAGGTCTGCTGACACCAGCAAGGCAGAGTTTGCACTTGGCGTGATCAGATTCTCCCATACAAGTAGTAGGGAAGATGAGGAGCATATTCTCAATAAAAGCAGAGGTTATTTACAATCCAGCTTCTAAAAGCTGCCATAAAGCAGTGAATAGCAATAAATAAGTCCAAAGCCATTCTAGTAGTTTGGTTACTACTTTATTCTCCCAGAGCTCAAATTTTCAAAGGGACAAAGCAGAGACACCCAGAGGAGAGGAAGTCTGATTCTAAGAAGCTGTAAAAAGAAATTCATGGACACAGATCAGGGGATAATTTTATGTCTCACATGTTTTCTGACCCTAAGAAGAGCAGCTTTAAACGGTTGCCCTCCTCGATATTTGCCAAGGCTGAAGCAGACTCAATAGTTTGCAAAATAGGGGGTGGATGTGAATCCCGAAAAAGTAGATCCATAACAAGAACTTTGTGACTGAGGCCAGAAGGACCCCTTGCCCACCCCTCTGCCTGTGGCAGGATTGATTTAATTATTCTATAACTGTTCCTGTAGATGGGCATCTGGCCTTGAATAACTCCAACGACAGGGATTGTTCAATAGCTCTTGGCAGCTCATCCAACTGCTGAACAGTTCTTCTACAGTTTTGCCTAATATTTAACCTAAAACTTCCCTTCTGCTTCAGCCAATTATTATTTGTCCCATCCTTGTTGACTAATGAGAATAATTGATCCTTGTCTTCTTTATAACATTCCTTTATGTATCCTGTTATTATGTTCCCACACTCTTCTTTTGCCTTTAGACTAAAGGTGCCAAGTTATCGTAACCTTTCCTCTTAGACATGAATGCCAAACTTCTTACCATCTTTCTTCCACTCCTCTACATTTTTCAATTTGTCCACGTTTTTTTCATACGGAATTGAATGCAGTTACTCCAGTTATGCTTTAACCAGTGCCAAGCAGAGCGCAATAATTACTTCAGTAACCTTACTGACCCTGTCTAATAACAAAGGCAAAATGCAGCATGTAATTAAAATCTAAAAAAATAACTATTTTTAAAAGCTAATTGCCTTAACAATCAGAACATTATACAGCTCAGAGAACACACACTAAAGAATTTAAAGGTTATTGTTCATTCAAAACATCTTTTTCAATTATATTCCGTATATTGTATTCTGGGCTATGTGCAGTTTTACTCGTATTAGGAACTGTCTGTACTGCATCTCTCACACTCCCTCCCCCCCTTTTTATTTCCTGCAGATTTAACTCCTAAGGGCTCCATGGGGCCCTGTCTACACTAGGGATATTCGCTAAGGATTTCCCACTGCTGCGAGCACTTCTCCAGCTCCACCGGTATGGCACAGCAAAGAACTCCCATTCGTGCTTTTAATCCTTTAGGCTATTCCTATGTCTTCCAGCCTCACTAACGTCAGTGGAGCAGAGCCAACGGTGAGGCATTTTTAGAAAGTTTCCTTCACGGGGACAAAGTTTTCATCTCCTTTGCCAAGTCCATGGTGCCCTACCTTAAACAATCCCCTTTTCTGTTGGCTGGCTGCTCTCTTAAAAGCTCCTCTGTCCTCTTCACGTTCATCAACGCTGAACATGTCCAACACGGTTTGTAACTGCACGTACTCCTGCCTTTCAATTGCTGTCTCTTCAGGAATGGAAATTCTTGTCACAACCCAGCACAAATGATTCAACATTACTATCATTCTGCTGACAACAGCCATTCTTGGAAAATGGTTACATGAATTTCTGGAATTCCCAAAAATAAACAAATTTGCCTTCATTAACAGGAATGGCAAATTCAGACTGCAAATCCACTTGACTAAGCAGAGTCATTTAATTAAATTATTTTTCTATTACACAGATAAGCAAGATATGACTGTTGTTAGTAGATGCAATAGTTTCTATTCTCGTTGTGTCATAGCACCTTAATTAAATTACAGTTGTTCTGTCGGAAAACAAGTCTGTGAACACCTCCATGTAGAAAACACAAGAAGATATTCCTAGCAAAATAAAAATCAGATTAGTAGTCCTAACATTCTGTGATTCTGTGATTGTGTGGGAGATAGAACAAAAAGGAACTGGATTAAAATTGCGTCAGGGAAGATTTGGATCTGACATAAGGAAAGCCTAAGTCTGAAGCGTTGGAGTGTATCACCTGGGTAAGGAGTGGAGTTTCCCATACTGGATTATCTTCTAGTACAATTTAAATGAACAACTGACAGGAATGATACAGATTTAATTGGTCCTACTGTGATCTACACTGATGATTGAGGACACTTTCATCTCTTTTTTTCTACGATTACACTTTGTTTTAAATTTCTAGAGAATGCAGTAAACTTCTGCTCTCATTACATTCATCTGAGCCTCTTATATTCTGTAAAGGTTGCATATTTACAAATGAGATCAGAATTTGGCTTCCTATAGTAACACATTGTAACATGCCAGCAATTTCTCCATAACAATGAAATGGCAAAATACCATGTTATATAGGTCTTGTCCCTTAACCAATACATACAAGGCAAAATAATCATTGCTTTTTATAGCGAGACCTCATCCAAATGTGTGTGTAAGACCTTCTCATACAGCAGAGCAAAGTAACACTTCTGCATACCCTCTGCCTAGAGAAGAGGCAGACCTGGAGAACCAAATAAAATCAAACAGAAATACCGCCTGCAAATTTACAGTGTGCAACCAGGCATTGGTTGGAGTCCAGGCAAACACGAACTTACAAGACCTAGTATATTTGCATGGTTGTTTGGTAGTTAGGTATTTTCTCCTTTATTTATTACAATGCTCTGGATAGAGATTAAGTTTAGTAGCTCAGTATTTGGTTTTTTCCACTTACCTTGAAATAAGATTTGCACACATTCTTGTAACTAGATTAAAAAGCTGTCAAGTGGCTTTTTAAACAATTCTCAATGCTTGCAGAAGAGTTGCTCATGGTCCTTTACATACGAGTACTTCCCCAGAAGCACACCAGGAACCAATCCAATGTCCCATAGAAATAGAGCTTTACCCTCTTTGTCCAGAAGCAGAAAGGCATTTCTGCTTAAAACATGCCAGGACACAAAATCCCTGTTGCATTCCACTAGCAAATTCTTCAATAAGACTCAGTTTAAAGCCTATTTATGTCAGTAAAAGGCTTGCCATCGACCCAGTGAGTTTTGGGACAGGTCCTTAAAATATAGGTCTTAAGGACAGGAAAGCCTCCATATACACGACAGCTCTTAGGGAAATCGCTGAGATCAGCAAAGGCTGATCGACTCAGTAGATCACTGAGGTCAGCAGATGCTCAGTGGGACAAGAATTTTGTGCTGATCCAAAGCTATCAGAGAAATAAGTGAGAAGGTGGGAAGACTGAAGAGAGAGAGTTTTCCCCACATGTCATTCACCTGCAGGCTGTCAGCGCTTCAGCCGCTGGAAAAGCCAACCAGACGTCCCTACTCAGCCACACTGTGCTTTCTAAGTGACAAAAGAGGTCAGCACTCCCACATCATGTAGAAATGGTTGCATGATGTGGTTTCTATTTTTAAAATAAATTTAAGATGCCATCCCCTAATTCACACAAAAGCTAACAAAATATGGTGGTTTTTTAATGATGTACGAATCAATATTATATATATATAAAAAAGTAAATATTTCCCTTGGCAAGAAAATATAAAATATCTCATTCTTGTAACATGTAAGTTTTATATTTACACAGCGTAGTGTCCCACATTACCATAATGTGTTAGTAGCATGAAACATTTTTAGCTACAATGTTCTTAAACAAAGCTTGAGTTACAGTCTGCAGTGCCCTTAAGCTATATGTCACAGTCTTCACAAGACTGAAACAAAACACGTAGAGCAGTGAGCAGTAACCACATTAAGGTTTAATGCTTATAAACATAGAAGGTTTAACACTTGGCAAGCCAAAATTCCGCTGTGACCTGAAGACATGCAGATCGTGACCTTAGAATTAAGCGTTGTGTTAAGCAGTCAAGCTGTCTCCCTAAAGAAAAGACAAAAATAGCAAAAGACTAGCTGAGCCATTGGGTCGGCATATGTCAGGTGCGTTCAGGCCCAGCTCAGAGTCGATCTGTAGCCATGCGAGGCCAAGCCTGACCTAGCCCAGCCTTTCCAGGCAGGGCTTCCTAAGAAGAAGGATTTTCAGAGGCACTCAACATTGCTGTCCCGACTGACCCCCAGGGAACAAGAACATTTAAGCTGTCATGCAACCAAAAACCACCACAAGACAAAATTTTGTTTTGTCTCCATTCAGAAACGGAAAGCTTCTGGTATTAGACAGAAGGAGAGAGATAAATTTGAATTACTTTCCCCTGCGTATTCCTAGCCACAAAGATGCTCTCTTGCCCTCCCTGCCTTCATCTAAGGGTTCCTCCCAAAAGCAGGTGCCACATTCCTGAAAAGCATGGTGATGGGGAGGAAGGAGAGGCAAGAAGGGAAAATAAAATGTGAGAAGAAGATTTTGAGCTAGATTTTCAAGGATAGGTAGGTCTTCGTTTAAAGAAAGGTCTGCAAGGCAGAGAAGTTAGTTTGGGAAAGATCAAGGCCAGCAGGGAACAACAGCTCCAAACATCAGAGATGGAGAGGAGGCATGCAGGGAGAAGAGGGGAGTGTGAAACAGCTGACTGGGGGAGCTTAAAAGGGATGCTGAGCGCACTCAAAACACTCTAATTTTGCCATAGTCAATCTGCTTGTGCCAAATTCTCACATACAAAAATCTCAAGGACATGAGACTGACCTGGATAGTGTGGGTTTACTTGTCTTGCTGTCTGCACTGCAAGCTGCATTTAGCTTGCAAGCACACAAATCTTCTATTCTTAGGTATTTATTGTATTCCTTACAATATATTTTTAAAAGGTGATCAATATGAAGCTTATCCATGAAGTTAGTATACATTTCCTGCTGGATTGAAGTTGGACATTTCTCTGTTAATTGTTAAACAGCCAAATGCTGTAACTATAATGAACTTCTATTCAGGGTCCCAAGGTGCTCATTACAGAGAGATGTGTATGTGTGTGTGTATATATATATATATACACACAGTTAGGCAAGAAGAGAATCCCATGCTGCATAAGACCTGCTCAAAAAGCAGAATTTCCAATCTGGAGGGAATCCTGTTATTTCAACTTTCATTTCCGTCCTAAAACCAGCCAAGAAATCAAAATATCAATGAAATAAATTGGTGGAACTCAGAGATCAGAATAATTTAAGTTTGGAAATGTCTATAGGCAAAATGCCGATGCTTCCCATTGAAAATGTAATAGTCCCAGGCTGAAAAGTCCTGGAATATGATCCTCTTCTCACATGGATAGAAATCAAGAATAATTCTTCTAGAAATCCATGAAGTTATAGTGGTGGAAGTCTTCACACGGGTAATAAAAATACCCTGAATTACAAGCATTTTATAAAGCCAAGTGCTTTGGAAAGCTTTACGCTTTCAAGCTTCAGGGCACAAAGCAAACTAGGAAAGAGGAGGAAAGCTTCATGGCTCATCCCGCTGCTGTGATGGTGGAGGCCGGGCAGGCGCAGCCTCCCCAGGGCTGTGGCGAGCATGTCCGACGGCTGCTCAGGCTAAACGCAGGAACATCTATATTCGCTTTTGTTTAGCAAAAACTGGGATTACAGCCCACATTGCACACGGGTTAGCACATACAGCTTGGGAATGGCAGGGCGTCCAAGCTGTCTGCTGGTCTTTCCAGGAAGCTGATAGACCAGGGGAGGAGGCAGCAGCCTGCTCTGTGGTGGGAAATGCTGGCTGTCAGGAGCAGCCAGGCAAGCTCTGGCAACGTGCTCCTGAAGAAAGCGGAGACAAACTGTCTGCCCAGCACACTGAACACAAAACTCCTGGACCCATGAGCAAAGAAACTCTCTTTGGACACTTGACTCCTCTCCAGGGTTCAGGAAACAAGAATTTATATATATCCATTGCGAGAGCTGCAAGGTGTCACCAAAGAAACACACCATTCTGCTATCAGCCATTCCTTTTACTGAAGACAAAACAACTCTTCTGGTTTGGGTTGTGGGTTTCTTTTCTGTTTATTTTTTTAAAACAAGATCCTTTCAAAAGGCCATAGCCTTCAGGCCACAAGCTAACCTTTAACAATCTGCTTAATTTTTCTGAGCAAGCTGGCGCTGACCACTGGAAGAGGTCACTTTCTGAGGAAAAAAAACCATGGACATTTCCCCACACAGCTGGTTCTGCAGAGGAGCTGGGGATGGCTTAAGGTCTGGCCAAGGCAGATAGTTCTCTGCATCACAAGAAAAACAACACCAGCAAAATGGCCAGCTGACTTCTGAAAAACCAGAATTGAGGATGAGTGCTGCTGCCTCACCCCAAGGGTGAGGGCAGGGGTTTACAGGCATTTCTGCCTGGTTTCCACCATCCACTTTGAAGATAGTCCCCGTGTCTGGAACAGCAGAATTACAATGATGGGAAGCTGTGATCCAGTCATCAGCAGGCTTCAAATCTAGCATGCAATAAACACTCTGAACTCCATAAAGTTCAGAGCTGGGCTTCCAAATTCAATATGTTGATTTGTCATCTTAACCTCTGAACATGACTATAGCTGGTTTTTGTAAAAGCCTTTGGAGTGCCTCACATATAGGCATTTATTTAAAGTATTTGAACACTGGGACTAACTCATAGATCTTTATTTTTAAAACGTTAAGATCATCATCTGATTGTGTGTAATATGCTAATGTTCCTAGATTGGACCACAAAGTAAAAGAAAAGACTTAAGGAAATAAATGCCCCAACTTTAAATGTGAGAATTTTTTTAAGAGGGATTTTTGAAAATAAAAACACAATAGCAAAAGAACCAAAAAAAATTTCTTTTTCTAGGTAAATTCAGAACAAAGCTGAGAAAAGCAGGTTGATTTGCTCCCAGCTGTTTATATTTAGTTGTGGGGAAATCACTTCAAAATCAGATTCAGTCACCACCTGAGAGAATGCAAAGGAAGAGTCAGTCAAAACTCTTTCCATGGAGTGATCTACGGTGTTCATTTCTGACACATTCCCAGCAGTCAACCTCCCAAACTACCTTCATCTTGCAGTATTCTCTAGCCTCCGCAGTGATTTCTGTGATGTCAAGCACAACAGAATTGCAACAAAACCAAACTTCAAGTCATTGAACTCTCACACAAAATATTACCAGCTTTTTCCACACAATTTTACCAAAACTTTCCAAGTCTTGATCTAGGGCTCCAACTGTCAGATTATTTCTCCTGCCCAGAGTAGGAAATAGCATCAATTTTAGGAATTATTGAGAAAGTTGGAAAATCTGGAATGGATGAACTAAGATCCAATCAGAACAAAAAGAAAAAAAAAAAAAAGTCCAACTTCAGAAATCAGGTGGGTGGAGCCAACATTCAAGGCAATTACATTCACTGAAAAAAAAGGAAAGCCTGATCTAATCTCTCACCCAAAACTCAACCACAGTTTCTGGACTCAACAGCGTCGGGTTATTTTCCCATAGTATCAACACCACAATTAGAAATGAAAGAACCGCAACTGTCAAAAACAGCCACTAATTTTCCTTAAGTTTCCAATACAGCTTTCTGATCAAAGTGACAGTTACACTTCAGTAAAGTCTTTTGATCTTTTTGATGCTCAGCTGAATGGAATCATCACATCTTCAGAGCCGTGCACACTGAGAACATAAATTCTGACTGCTCGTTGCTGGAGAGATCACTTGCTATTTTTATTCTGGTTGTTTTCTACTTTAAGAAAAAATTCTCCCTGTCAAAACCAACAGAAGTATTGTTTAAAGGTACGGCAAGATATACATATAAAATATTCATTTAATGGAATACATACCATAGTCTTTACAATAACCTGATGAGTTCCAGAAGTGGACTCAATACTATCCAGCAAAGTCAGTCATTCTGGTAGATGTGTTATGCCAAAAGTGCAGAAATGCTTCAGAGGTAGATTTCAAGAAATAAAAACATCTGATCAAAAATATAAGGGGAGGGAAAATATGAGGTGCGCATGGAGCAAATGGAGACAGTGTTAGAGAATGAATGCAACATGAACCAGCTAATGGTTTAATAAAAAGCACAATTAGTCTTGCAGGTTTGCATGCTGAACTCTCTAAGCCAGCAGTTCCTGAGCTGTGATGTACAAACCCCCATTGGACAACAAATGTTTGGTGGCTGCCCACTGTCAGCTGGCTGTGCCTTGTCTTTCTTGTCCCAGATGTTAAATCACACTCAAAATATAATTAATGGATGTCAGATTAAACCAAGCCACTGCTATCATTGCCACAGAGGCACTTAAAGAATGGCACATGGAAAATAAATCAGATCAAAGGGCTAAGAGTAAAAATTTATTTCACCCTTCTTGATATATGGAGGTACAGAGTTAAAAAAAAAAGAGGAAGTTTCTTTTGCGTATTCAAAAATGTGCACCAGCAAGCTTGAGCGGTCAACTGGAGATCAAACCATGGCTGATATATCAGTCAAAGGAGCATTTAAATAGAGTCCACAAAGGAAAAAAGTAATTTTTATTCCTGGCCTAGAGAAACTCCTGGCAAAGGAAGAAATTATACTCGACCCCCAAATAACCAAACTCCCACCCACTGCATATGGAAATTATTCTGCCACCATTTTACTGTTCCAGCAGAGGTGGTGTATGGCCCTTTTGAAGCCTTGGCTCCTTTCAAAGACTATTATTTTAAATATTTTAGTGCTGGGAACTGCACGGAGCTGGCAGTTATGGAATTAGAGTGCAGTGTGGGGAATGTCACTTTGAAATCATTTAGCTCAGTTAATTTCCTTTTCAAGTGCAATAGAAAGCAGATGGAGCAGGGAGGGCCAACATGCCACAGAAGAGCTCCCCAGGCCTTGGCCAGCACTCTTCTCCCTAGCACTTACAGAGGGGTCACCAAATCCCCGTAGAGTTATTATCCTTTAGGAGAACCACATGCTAGAATTCAGCCAGGGTCCTGGTCCTTGAAGCAAGTCACCTCACTCCTAGGTTTGTGTTACACATTGTGTGTTAGACCTAAATTGCCAACAAAGTCTTCAGGCACAGAAAGCTCACACCACAAGAGCAGTGCAGGGAAGCCAGCGGAGCGCAGCAGGAAAATTAAGTGCTTTGGGGAAAAGAAGCCTTGATAGAGAGAAGGAAGCCTCCAAAGAGTTGTCCAATGCAAAGGAAAGGCTGTTACCAAGTGAAATCTTTGCCATATACAGCAAGAGTTGGACAAGAAAGTGCAAGCTTGACTTGCAGTAAAGATATGTTGAGGTCAGCAGAAAAAAAATTAAATTAAGTGCAAAGGGGAGTAAAGCATTGCAGCCTCTGTTTGTAGATGATGCTGCATCACTGGAGGTGTCAAGGAAGAGTTACAGGAATTTCTCCCAGGGACCATCTAGCTAAGTGTGATCTTGCCTCAGAGTGAGGGGATGACTTCCCGGGATGCTCTCCAGCACGACATCTCTTGGATAATTTAATAGAGCCTGTTACAGATTGTGCTTTTTGTTTCTTATATGGAGAAAGAGGGATTCCCCAAAGGAAAGTAATGTATAATATGAGAAACAGATCCAAGTGCTGGAGTTCCAGTGTGTCTGTTAGACCCTACTGTGACTTAGGAAGTCCAAATCCATTCACTGTAAATGTTACAGGAAAGTTATTGTTCTCTCAGTGTCTCCCTCTGCATTGTCACAAATATCTGAGAAAAGTAATGCAAAGAGCCCACATCTTACCGGCCAGCGCTACTTATGGAAAACAGCCCCACACCTATCAGTGGGCCTCTGAACCTACCCATGCACAGCTCTGGCTTGTCCCACACATCATGCTCAATCCTTGTTTGCCCCACAGCATTAGCAAGCACATTAAAAGCAGGCCATGCTCTAAGCTTTCTGGTAGCCACTGTCCAACATGCAGGCAGCAGCATGATCACCACTGCTCCTACTTGTTTCACCACTGAACAAGTTCCTTGAGCTCATCCCTATGGCCCTTGCTACTATTTCATATATAGAATCATCGAATGTTAGGATTTGGAAGAGACCTCTAGAGACCATCCAGTCCAATGCCCCTGCCAGAGCAGGATCCCCCAGGGCAGTCACACAGGAACACATCCAGGTGAGTTTTGAAAGTCTCCAGAGGAGACTCGACAACCTCTCCTGGCAGCCTGTTCCAGTGCTCTGTCACCCTCACAGTAAAGAAGTTTCTCCTCATGTTGAGGTGGAACTTCCCATGTTCTAACTTAAATCCATTATTTCTTGTTCTGTTGCTGGGCACCACTGAAAAGAGATTGTCTCCTTCCTCTTGACACCCACTTCTCAGATATTTGTATACATTAATCAGATACCCTCTCAGCCATCTCCTTTCAAGGCTAAACAGCCCCAGTTCTCTCAGTCTCTTTTCATAGGAGAGATGGGCAAGTCCCTTCGTCATCCTTGTAGCTCTCCATTGGACTCTCTCCAGTAGGTCCCTGTCTCTCTTGAATTGGGGAGCCCAAACCTGGATGCAGTATTCCAGGTGTGGTCTTACCAGGGCAGAGCAGAGGGGTAGGAGAACTTCCCCAGACCTGCTGGACACACTTTTCTTAATGCACCATACCTATGAATAAATCTGCCACCTTCCTCAAAAAAAGTCCCTTTGCTTGAGGCATTGCATCAGATGGGCAGACTTGTTTCTCAGGGACAAGACTGATGCCAAACTAAGGGCAGCAATCCCAGGTTGATGGCACTTACATGGGACACAGCAGAAGCTGGTCTCTATGCTGGTCTCTACATACTCAGAGGAGATGTTGGATCTAGCAGTATTTGCCCCTGGAAGACTAGCTTGTGCTGTGCACCTAGGATTACCCTCAATGGAGGCAACACTTCTGGACACAACAAACCAGCTTCAAGTCTCCCTGCATCAGCAGTTCCCCTTAGAGAAACCCATAGTGATACAGAAAACTTTTGCCATCGCCTTAGAGAGTTCTACCTACTACCTTTTCCTGGCAACCAGTTCAGGGCTGGCTATTACCACCATGGGCTTGATTGCAACAGAGGTCTGTGAGATTTGCCAGATTGTCTGCTCATAAAATATCTGCACCAAAGATACCAGGAGGCTTGTATAGGTGCTTGCCTAATGTGCATTCTCCAGATATCCATGAAAATTAACGAAACTCCTTAAAAATCTCCACAAATATCTCAACCAAAGAGATTGCCACACTTCCATTTTCTTAGCCCTAAGCAGAAGACTCAGAGAGAACCACCAGCTATATCAGACACCTGTAAAGGAGTGTCTATCCAAAACTCTGCTCTGTGCCACAAGAGCTGGGGTTTTCCTCCTGTCTCAGATACCAGCAACTTTTCAGCACCTGGGTAATCTCTGCTTACCACTTCCTACAGCAATTCAGGCATCATATCAAGACGAGCATGGGTCTGACTGCCTGTGAGCTCTCAGGAGATCATATGTTCAGTTAGTTGACCTCAGGACGACAAGCCTGGGGAAACAGGATGACAAGTCATTGCTGCCTCTTGTAAAACCTGTGCCAGGTCACCAATAAGCCAGGTCACCAATAAACCTGTGCTGGCAATGCCTGTCTTCCCCACCTTTCTCCACACACTCCTCACAGGCAAAGTCCCTTTACAACACTGCTGCCAGCGACATGGGATGTACAGAGGTCAGGGAGGTAGCCCCAGGGCTACCAAGTATGCACATATGTGTATATATATCCTCAGTTGTGATATATATACCCAGTTCTCCAAGTCAACCTCATATATATTGTTCCCCCACTTTCTTCTTTCCTACCTATTCACCTGCTTCTTTGAATTGTGTCCCCACATCTTCCCCTTGTTTTTTTAACCATAGCTATAAAGAGACTTGAACATCCACTACCCTGTAGAGAGGTCCAACTCATGAACAACAGATCCTGGAAATTCCAACAGCATAGTGCTCTCACAAACCACATCTACTATCAAAATATTGTACAAAAATAACCTAAGCGGTAGTAAGGATGAAAAGCAGTAAAAGTACACTTGCTCACCGGCTCCTCCACAGCTGTGTCCTCATGAGGTCTGCAGGGTCAGCCTTCACGGCTGGTGCCTCCACTGCTGCTCCCCTGCAGCTGAGGCAGGATCTTGAGAAGAGCTTCACTGCCTGGAACACCCAGGGCACTGATGACAGCATGGGGAGCTGGGGAGGAGTGTCACTATAATGCCACTAAGAGCTCTCAGTCCTTCTAGGCACTTGCTCTCTGCCTTCTGAGCTGCATCTTCTTTCTCACCTGGAAGTAAAAGGTCTCCACTCAGCTGTGTGTTGGCATCAGGCCAGCATCTTCACGGGCCTCAGGTGTCTTTCCTACAACAGGCAAACACCTTGGTGAGAAGGCTTCTGACTTCTGAGCATACACATCTGTATTGTGGTTCTGTCATTGGGACAGGCCTCAGCGTGCCTGGGTCAGAAACCCTCGTGCAGAAGGAAGGCGCAGCCTCATTGCTCTGGGAACCCCCCTGTGCTTCCTGCATCCCAGAGCTGCCCCTTGCAATGCCAAAGTACTCAGCTCTGCAGAAACTCTGGCCATGGAGTAGAGGCTGCCAGGGTGTGCCTGGATGGGAACAGCTGGCAGGAGGAGAGAGGAGAAGGCATCCCTCAGTGAGC
Source organism: Apaloderma vittatum (assembly GCF_000703405.1). Classification (NCBI taxonomy): domain Eukaryota; kingdom Metazoa; phylum Chordata; class Aves; order Trogoniformes; family Trogonidae; genus Apaloderma; species Apaloderma vittatum. Next base: position 26,413 of record NW_009725937.1, on the reverse strand, counting down.
CAAGAGTGTGAGCCGAGAGACCAGGCTGCTGGACAGGGAGAGGGCATGGGACTAGACGCATTGGGATACCACCATCTCAGCTTAATAAGTTCCACCTCTGCTTTTCATGCTACCTGATTCCCACCTCTCCTGCCACTCCAAGGACTGGAGCTCATGAAAAGTTGAGAACACCTTGCAACTTCTAATATTCTAAGCCTCGGGCAGTTCTGTCCCAGGACGTTCAGGTTGGCATCTGTGATGTTACAGCAGCCTGAAGCACAAAAGGATTGTAACTTGTGGCATCCTTTGTGTATTGTAATGAGACCATCATCTGTTACTTGTAAGCACGTTTGAAGGTTTAAAGTCGCCAGTTCAGGACAATGTGTATTACAGAGCCTCATCCTCAAGCTGCGTGCAGCCTTTCAGGAACAGGGCTCAAACATTACTTTGATCAACCTCTGCGAATAGTCTATATCAAGTGCAAGGAGTCAAATTTGGCATTTTCTTACCTCATTGTGCTTCTGGAGAGGTCTCAGGAATAAACCCTTGTCTTGGCTTTTGTTTTTAAGGAAATTGCTTGATTCAAAAGGGAACCTAAAAGCAATGTGGTAAAAGGAAATAGGTCATAAGCAATCAGTGTAGATTCACCCTCTCTCCACTGCCCCATCTACAAAATTAAGTTAACATGATCTTCTTGAAGAGGAGTGGTTGAAAGGGTTAAAAAGAGGCAGGAAAATGTTTGAGCTGTAAGAGAAATATTAAAAATAATTACATGGTTATTACACCTTGTTATTTAAACGTGAACAGAGTGCTTGGCAAGTTAACATATAGAACAATACCACTCTGGTAGCTCAAATGATAATAGGACCTAATAGGATTTCCCTATCTCTAATTCCACTGAATCCAAGTAAGGCTGATTTAAAAGTTGTAAATGTGCAGGAGGTGGCTTCCAAGACAATAGAAAGCATTGCTGTGCTCTGAAAAATATGCCTTGAGGATGTGACAACACATGAAAAATTCCTTTAGCTGTGCCCCTTCTCAGCACGATTTGGATGAGCTCAGGCTGCCCCAACAGCAGCTGTTTCTTGTGCACCCACTTAAACCGGGAGTATACATCTGCCATATCTTGCTTCATTTCCATATGCATTCTCCTCCTGTGGCTTTCTTGGCAGCTCCCTCTCATCTGGTCCTGCACCCCACTGCAGCCATGCACAAAGAGTGAGTTCCCAGGCTGATACACTTGCAGAGAGCAGGCAATGCTGTCAGGATGCACTAGGAGAAATGTCCCTGCCCCGGGCAGCTCATGGGCTTGATCTCAGCAGGCGGCAACAGTGATTGAGGTGGGCATGCAGGGAGGACAGAGAGAAACAGGTAAGCAAAAAGTAAGGGGAAAGGCTAGACAGCAGAGACACAGCTGAGCTAAGTCTCCTGAAAATTCCTCAGTAAATTAGAAAAAAAGCAAGATTCACAATGCCAAAGGGGCACATGTGTTCACAGGGATGTTCGTGTGTGTATGAAGTGCATGCATATGCATGTGTGCCTGTGGGGAGCGATTGGACGTGTGAGTGCACTTGTGTGAACAGCAGTAACCTCTCAGTTCCATTTTAATGCTGTATCAAAAGTAAAGCAGGTGATGAAATATATGGGGGTGTGGGGGAACTGGCATAACAGAATGAATCTGCACAGGTTCGGCGTGACTCTTCACACTTAAAGGGGGTATTAGGTTAGACAGAGATAGATGCAAGTTTAGAAATACAACAGGCAAAAGCACTAAATGGTTTTCAGTGAAATTAATACTCCTGTAAAATGCAAACATCCTGGACTAAATTCATTGTTAGAAGTGATTGAATCACTAACAGCTGTAGTAAAATGCCTTCACTGGCAAGCACTACTGGTGGATAAGCAAAATTATTTTGCTGTTGTTGATTTTTATGGCAGCACCTATAACATACAAGCTCCTTTCCAAATAGATAGTTCTCCAAAGAGCCTGCTACAACTGTTACATCCATGTGGATGAAAAATTATTTTCTTCTATACTACAAGTTACTCACTGTAGTACTTGTATTTCAAAGTTCAAAAAGCACTATGGTGGGTGAAACTGGAGTTAAACAACCAAGGGCTATAACTGCATAAGGGATAAAAGAGCAATCTCCTTACTGTGAGTACCATTTATCCTCTGGACAAGAAGACTGTTAATGTTGAAAAATATGTTTAACTAAATTCATAATTGAATACGTAAGAAAACACTGAGGTACTCTGTGTATGCACTAATGATTTTATTTTCTTTTATTACTGTTACAGTTTTTGTGGACAATAAAATCATCAAATACTTCTGGGACTAAAAAGTAATAAGTGAAAGCTTAGAGATTTAGAGAATAATATTTCAGGAATTTTACCTCAAATAACCAGGTCTTTTAGTTTTTTTGGTGCACCTAGTGTACGCACTAGAAAAAACAGTGGTGTCTGTCAAATAAAAAGAAACATCTTTCTCATTAGGACTGTGTTTATCACGCTTTCAAATGTTCTACAAATCAATGTCCCTATTTGTCATTGTAATTCAATATGATAAAAGCTGTCAAAACTGCTCACTTTACTTGCTAGAGACCAATTTGCTGAAGTTTCGCAGCACGAGCCAGATGACACAGCACCAGATCCTCCAGCTTTTATTTCACTCTGCTCCAGGCAGTATTCCTACTGGTTTCTGTGCAATTTTTGCTTGAGTAAGGGCTGAAAGTTTCAGTTTTGAACAGGAGACCTTTTCTGAAATAAACAGTCAGAGAAATTCTGCCTACAATGCATGGTGAGTGACTGGAATTGTACTGCTTGCGAATTTTATCTCTGAAATGCCAAGCTTATTTCCTGCAGATTATTGCAAAATACAAACTAACTACATCCCTGATAAAATTCCCTCGAGGTCCATGAGGTCACCCCCAGGATTAAGCATTGCCTGACCTTTTGCATACAGAGCTCAGAAGCACCATATTTTGACGCCTACTACGCCTTTGGAGATGTTAGTCTGTTCCATTAAAAACAAAGATTATAGATCTCATCCCTCATGGGCAGAGCTTTGATGAAGAAACTTTCTGTTATTACCTTGTCCAGAGACTCTCCAGTATCACTCCATGTCCTCTGGCAATAGACAAAACAGATAAAGCTATCACTCAAGGGCAGCCTTGAGCAATGGCTGCATTTTCCAACATTTAAAAAAATAGATGCTTTGATGCAGTAAATAAAGGAAACACGTTAGGACCCTAGAGTTGGGAATAGGTAGAGTGGCAGGTCATGCGAAAAGCAGCTGGGACAGTGGTTAGGGCAAAGGATTAGTCAGCTGCTCTTTTTAGTCTAGTCCACACTACCGACTTGTCCTGAGATTTGGAGAAGTCTTTTATGGTACAGTCTATAAACCAGAGCTCCTCAGTTAACTCTTCTTCAATGGCCTTTCCCCATCTGTGAAGGATGTAGCAGTTTATCATGTGAAAACACTTTTACAGGCTCAGATAAAAGCTGCTAAGTATTAGCAGCTGTAGTGGCCAGTCAATGCATTTTTACCCCTTTTTGAACACGTGCCGAAAGATAGTTTGATGACAATGTGTTCTGCATCTTACAGCTTATCTGTAAATAAACACATGTCTGTGTAGACAGCAGGACCTGGTAAGGCCAGAGAACATGAAAAACAAGATGAAATCTACCGACAACTCTAGCTTCTCTGACTGGAGCCTTTATGGCAGCTGTGTGGACAGACTCCTCCAGGAGATTGTACTCCAGCAATTATTCCTAACTTGGCATCCAGAAGTCAGCCCTGGCTTCCAACCTGGAAAAAAAAAAAAAAACGCAGAAAGTTAGGCTAACACACACTACCGTCCTTCAAGCATTCAGGGTATTGTGCATGTGATAAAGGGTTGGATAAAACAGTGGCAAAAGTCTGCTATCTTCCAAGGTTCAGGAAAATAAACCACAAAGGCAATTCAACAAAGTCCTCTTTGTTCCTGAATAGAACCAACAAAATGAAAGCAATCTGGTGGAAGAGAGAAGGCAAGAAAGAGGGCTGCTGCAGGGAGCAAGTACAGACAGAATTGCTCTTTGCCGGCTCCTCTGACAGAGCAAGTGCATGATTATCACATGAGCCTCACAAAGACTGGAATTAAAGGGGTTGACTCGGCTGTCACATCGCTTAAGCTGCGCTGAGGTCAAAGGAGTTCGGACTAACCGAGGTCAGCCACGCGTGGCCTGGGAAATAGGGGTCTCTTTTTTCTAAAGCAACAATTGCTCAGGTTGTTAAAAATAGATACCTGGAGCCCATGGTGGCTCATGAAGCCATTCTTCTGTGCTGGATTCCTGCGTAGTGAGGTATATAATCAATAGCACTCTGAAAAGAACAGAATCACAATGAAGGCAGTCAGATGGTTACTAGAAACAAGTGTAAAGGGCAAAACACGTAAGAGAAGTCATCATCTGTGCTACACCCTGAAAGACCACAGGAAAAAATAAGAAGTCTGAAGTATTAGCACACAAGTATGATAAAATCTAAAAGTAAATAGGTATTGGTGGCATGACTGTAGGGAAGCCTGCTATCTGCAGGTCTCCACGTGAAGACTTCTTCCATGTGGAGTCTCTTCTGCATCTTACTTCATGAATCTTGTCCCCAGCAGAGACTTCTCCTGGCGTATTTCCAGTGATGCCAGGGCTACTGAAGACTGTCCCTGTGCTAAAAATAGTACCTATTCTCTCCCATGCCTTTTCAGCTTCCACTTCACATGATTCAGTTCCAAGAGAGAAGCACTGACCTTGACTCACCAGGAACATCAAACATCTACACAGCTTTGATGAAACTTTTGGTGAGAGTTAAAAAAAGAGAAACTGGCTGTGTAGTCATGTGTTACATGTGTCTGGATACATTCTGAGACTCTTGTGTTTGAAAGCAAAACTGATATTCATCTCCTTCAGTGTGCAGGCACAGAAAAGCATCTTTTTTTTTTTTCCTCAGAACTCGAATAGCATTTGGACCGGGTCCATAGAAAAATCTGTGAACTTTGTCACAGAGATAGAACTACATCATGTTTACCATCATTGTCACTTCTGCATTTAACCAAGCTCAGGATGCCAGTGGGTTTGTTGTTCCACAGCACAGATTAAGTAATTGTCTCTGCCCAGCAAACTCACGTTTACCTTTGTATCCTTATTTGTGAATCAGGATTTTCCATCTTGACATTATCTATGGCAACAATACCAAGGTTTTAAAATACTTTCTACAAATAAGGTTAGAAGATATGTGTCCCCTTCTTTCCTCAGATGATAATCCTGGGGCTTCCTAGTAAACAAACTAAACTAGATCTGCTGTGACACAGACAGAGTGAACAGAACCAGGTTTTCAAGCAACACTCTCACACCTCTCTGTGGACAGGGAACTCGCTAAAACAAATCCTGAGAACAAGCCAAAGGGGAAAACTGCAGGACCCCCAGGGGATCTTCACAGATGTGTTCAAGCTGACAGTACAGGATGAATCTGAGAAAACAAGTCCCTAAGCTCAGTTCTACTTTACAACCTCTTAATGGCGATGTGTTTACCTGTCCTTGAGGAAAGAGCCTCTACTGTGGCTTATCAAACCCAGAGGTATTCCCACTGTCCTCGGGGAGCTCAGGGTCAGAAGTTAAACCAAAAACTCCAAATGCATTATCTGTGTTTCATCATTTGACAGACTTTAGACTGGAACTGATTTTGAGTGTTGAGTGCTCTAATAGCAGAGAACTGCCTTATTTATTCATTTCTGTTCTAGTAAACCAATTCTACTACATTTATTCAGCCCTGTTCCAAAGCCTGAGACAGCACTGGTGCTGTGTCCCTTAGATTAGAGTCATCTTACAGAAGGACACACCAATGCCTGTTGTTAGTGTGTGTGTGTGTGTGTGTATGTGTTTAGGGCAGGTGAAGAACACCTTTCTCCAGTGATGCTACCTTGCAAAGTCTTAGAGGAAGCGACACAGAGTGAACTACCAAAGCCAGCACCTTCAGGGCTATTGAAGGGAATGGGTAAATCCTCACACCATGGAATCTGTGCTTTCTGACACAGCTGGCATCCTGGCAGAGAGGAAGATGAGGAGCAGGCACTCCAACCATGTACAACCCGGACTTGTGCTTAGGGACCTGTAAGTGTTCACTCCTGACCTCGTGGTCACTGAGAAGGCTGCAATCCATCAAACAGTAGGACTCTTTGTTGAGTGTTCTCCACTGAAAGTATTCTGGTTTTCTCCATAAGGAAGTGTATTCTTGTATCTCCAAAGTGATGGGGAGTAATGCGGATCTCTCTCTCTCTGTGTTGTCACCAACTCCTCATCTCAGCATGTCTTGCTGGTAACATACCCACCCACTGCAATAAAGCAGCCTTGGTCTTTCACACCATGTTAAATAAAATAATCAACAGAGTACTTAAACCAGGCTTGGCTTGACTGTACATTTCAACTGAGTTCAGTAGTAAAAGGAAACTCTAGTAGTTCTACTTCCCCACAGCTAGCCTTGCTCAATACCTAGTGTTAAGATAAATTATGTTCTTCAGTGTGTAGGATGAAATAAGAGTCGCTATCACAGCAGGCTGTTTGTCAAACACTACTTATATTAGGCACTAAACTTTTTTTCAAAAAAAGGAAGGATTTTCAAAGTAGATAGCCAAGCTGACCTTGGAGATATATCACTTGGGACCATGATTCATGACCTATGTACCTTCATTTAGTGCAAAGTCTCTAATAGCCCTTAACAGTAACTTTGACAGAACAATTTTTTCTTCTGAATGATATATAACCAAATTCAGTTCCACAACTTCATTTTCAGTCATCTCTGTCCATTGTTCTTTCATTCCAAGTATTCTTTGGCATGGTTTAAGAGCTACTGAAATATTTAATAGCTGTTTAAAAGTAACAGCTATAACTACTTAGACTAGACATAAATACAAGAAGACTAAATGGGTCATTACCTTTACAAGAAAAGTGTTTATGGAGAAGGATTTAAGAAAAAACAATATTATAGATCCAACTGTTCCATTATTCTCTGTGTTTTAAAAGAGAAAGCAGAGTGGGTTTGCAAAGCACTTAGTACAGGATAAGAATATTCTGAGTGTAATAAAGAAATGAAGGTACTGTTAGAGGGAATTTGCAAGTTGCTCAGCCCTTGGAAAAGTCAAGCCATGTCTGGGGCTGCTTAGGCAGGGATTTTCGGCTCTAACATATTGAGTAGGATCAACATTTTGATTGTGATGTCTAGTCACTAAATGATGCTAGCTGTGAACAAGATAGAATTTATTTTCCTTTCAGATAAGAGTATGGAGAGGGAAAGGTATTAGACGAAGTGTCTCTGCTTCTTTGAGATGTATCCAAGACCTTAAGAAATCAATGGAAATCTTTCCATTGAGTTCACTATGCTCTGCATCACATCCTTACAGAGCGTGCTTTGTTGTCAAGTCTATTCCTTCTCCCCCTGCTCAGTTGCTCAATTTGCTTTCTGCTGTTAGGATCTCTTTTTGCAAATATTAATAAAGCTGTATAATCTTTGGCCTCTAGCTGAGTCTTTCTTCTATGGCACACTGTTGCACTGTATGCATGACTGCATGGTTGGGGTTGCTCTGGAAATTACTCATAAAAATGAATTGCCTGGTAATACCACAATTGTCAATATGTGTAGGTTGCAGCATCCCCCCTGTGGGCCATTGTAGCAGATCATAAAACCTCATTTCCAGGAAAGTTTCAAAACTTTTATTTTCTAAGGAACATTAATTGTCAGAGTCCAGATGACCTGTGCCATTTCTCCATCCACTTCCTCTTTTTTTCTCATCATCAGACGTGATAGTTTGAAGGCAACTGGCAACAGATCACATGTCAGGCTCCTGGTTTTATGTCCCAGTTTCATATCCATGTCAGCTGAAGTGTTTAAAAACAGCAAGACTCATAAACCTAATGCCCAGACCAATGTTTGTATGTGACCATTTCCCCATTGTTAAACTTTTGTAACAGCAGCTGATTTACAAGTAAGTCTGACACTTACGCAGACATGTGCTTTGGCATTCTGCAGGCTTCCCAAGACTCATGCCCTCCAGCACTGCTTGTTGACCTCTCCTTCAAACACAGGACTTTAAGGGATCATCACAATGGCCAAACCGCTCTGGACCTACATGGTTGTGAAAACTCTAGTCATGTCCCCATCAGAGTTTACAGTCACTCATTTTTTCACCAACGAATTATATTCTGTTACAACCAGAACTTTTTGCAGGTACTTCCCAGATCTTATGAAGCTCTTACCTGGGAAAGGTTCTCAGTCCTAGGATGAGACTTGAAATACATCAATGATCAAGAAAACTTTCACAGGTAATCATCCTGTGATCCTACAGCATTGGCGGGTGGTACAGGAGTCCAGATTTCAGGTTTCTGTTCTGCAATATCTTTGAATGTCAGAATCCTGCATCTCAGGTAAGATTTCTAGCCACCAAACTATCAGTTATTCTGAAGAACAGCTTCTTCTGTCTCTCTCATTGGACATGTTTCACTTTATATAAATAATTAAACCTTAATTGGAGCAAGGACTTAGACTGCCCATTGGATTATTGCATTGGTCTTTCTCCAGGTCGGTGAACAAATAACTGTACAAACTTAGTAAGTTGCAGAGCAACAAACATAGCTGAGGAGGTCCCAAAAACTCAAAAAAAAACCCCACTCCAAAGCAAAACCAAAGAGTTCTGATAAAGTCATTTAGTGGACTACAAAATACCTCTTTTTCAGTCCTTGACCTGAATGAGGCAGAACAAGGACTACTAGCTGTTCTAAGGGAGGCTTTGTCAAACCATCTCTGAAGGTCATGCTTCCATCAAATTTTGAAGAGACAATATTTAAAAGCCTTTTTTTTTGTGAAGTGAAAAAAATAATTCCTGTAGCTGCACAATCTTCTAACAAAATCTTTGCATTAGGATGAAGGTGTTAAGCATCTTTAGCATCATGATAGCTTGATTCTTAAAGTTTCTGAAGTCTCTGCCCCAGAGATGAAGAAAGACTTCATTATTCCAGTTTTGAGTGATTTCTTCCTCTGACACCCTTCCCAGCTTTGCCAGCATCTTTCAAATAAAAGTTTAAGTCTATTACTTACATACTAACTTGATATGACAAATATGACACTTAGTAATATTTAGTTATACAGAAAGATAAATTAAGGCAGTCAGAAAAGTTCAGTGACTAATGTAAGACCATAAAAGACTGTATAAGACCATATAAAAGATAAGACAAGAACCGGGAAGGCTGAGTCCTAATCCTCCTACCTACCCATGAGATAATGTTCCTTAATAACATTAATATATGCGTGGTGGTCAAAAACATTTATTTTCAAATAGCTTTTTGATGAGGAATTTGGACTAATCTCTTTGATTATAAACTAAAATCCATGTTTTAGACAGAGTTACCTCTCTATAAGCATTTGACAATCAAAAAGCTGATATTCCTGTAGACCATGGAAGGTTCTGCTTTTTCTTTAATGTCATATAATACTTCATTTTCATAAGCACTTGCATAAATTAAGTTAAGAGTTAACCAACTAAAATATACAAATATGGGGGAGGTTTTATGAAGAACTACAACTTCAAAAGATGTTGGTTTAGGAGTCATGACCTTATTTTTTGCAATAACTTATGCATCATGAACTTACGTAATTGGCAGCAGATAACATATCACACTCTCAGTTTTATGTCCTTGGTTTGACAACAGTGTCAATTGAAGTATTTGCTAACTGCAGAACTAATGGAGCCTCATAGCTGAAAATGTTTTCATTCCAAAACTGACGTTTGTACCAAAATATTTCCCCTTTATTGTTCTTCTTTAACATTACTAAATTCAGTATCAGGAATGGATAGTTTAACATCCATTTAATATCCAAAACAGATAATTTTGGATATTAAAAAAAATCCTTCTGAATGCTATTTATCCTAGCAAAATGGAAATACCTGAGAAAGAAAAATATGCATTTTTTTATTAAAATGTCATCAGAAAGCACAAAATCACACACATTAAATGGCCTTGGAGCTCTAAATCTTTGCTATCTTTTGAGCAGGAGTCAGTGTTAAGATAAATTATTGGAAAATGAGTGGCTTGGACTTTAAAACACTTTAGTGGGGTAGGTTTGAATCTACTTCTTCCTTTCCCTAGAGACTGCATTAAACAGCAGACAAGAGGCAAGGCTAGACTGGTTCTCTATGTAGAAACCAGACACCTGTACCAGCCACTGATAAGGTCAGTTCTCTTGGGATGCTGGGATCCTCACAAGCTACAGCAGCAAATGCATGAAGCAACAAATCATTATACCAAAGGGAGGAGTTTAAAAGGAACCTTAGTGACTTATAGTCTTAGCATCCATTTAAATTCACTGGTACAGAAGTTCAAATTCATTGAGGCTCTTTTTGACTGATCTGAGGCTTAGGAGTGGGACCTGTTTGGGTTTTGGCTCTGAAAACTGTATAATGTGGAGAGCAGTTCTGTTTCAAGACACTTAATAATTCACAATAATGTAAAACACAGAGAAAGAGAACGGCTGCAACTTTGTTAATTTGAAGTTATCTGCTTGACAAAATTACAAATGAATGGCAGGAAACAATCACATGCCATCAGTTTAGTAGAGCATTTGCTGTTTTGTCTCATCTAACCTAAATTTAAGCTGACCTGAAGAGAACCAGTATGTGTTTTGAAATCTGGCTAAGAGTAGATTATTGCTGGCAGTGTAGATTATTTGGTGGACATTATTTTTTATTCAACTTTATTGAAAACATTCAGTATCTGGGAGAGGAAATTGCTATAATGAAACTCCATGATGTAGCTAAGATAGGAGAAGGTATAAATAGCAGCCAAGAAAGAGGAAAAAAAAATACATTGAATAGTAGGAGGAAGGACAGAAAATTAAAACTGGTAAAATTGAAACTGATATGCATGAGAAAAAGGGACACACATTTATCAGGTGGAAGAAATGCAAGGAGATGCAGTATTGAAAGAAACCACTGCCACACAGCAAGAAAACAAAGCCCTCTGGAGCTGTCTAGAATAGATATGGTGGTGCACCTTGGAATCATAGGGGAAATTTGGCTTGAAGGGATGTTGTAAACTGACCAAAGCCATTCCTGTTTCTCTGTGAAGAAATAACTATATCTCTCTTATTCCCAAATTCTGTTTTGTGTACCCTTTTTTTAAAAACCTCTCATCATGGATTTTATTCAACTTCCATCATGCTTCACTGCCCTTACCATCACAAAGAGTTTTCCTGAGGTCTGACTCAAATCTCTTTTGCTGCAATATAACATTGCATTCATCTCTGGACAACACACTCTCAAAAAAATCTGGATTGTATCTGCACTAGTATTTTAGTTCATCTCTATTCATTATGCTCTGATTCACACAACAACGCAGTCCAATGATCTCCATCCAGTACATACATCTAGTTTGAGGGACCAGTCTAGAACTATTCCAAAACTTTAAAACATGCATGATTGTGGATGCTAAGCCTTTATTACCAGCCATTTTCCTCTACAGGTCCTGTTTTGAATTCACCTCACACTCTCACTAGACCACACTACTTGCTAAGGTAGATGTAGTTGTTAGTAAACATTAATTGAATGATTGGTATGGAGGAACTGATTTATTAGGAAAGATCAGGACAGACATAAGCAAAAGGCAAAAGGAGTTTTATAGTCATCGTTTGCCCTGGTCCCTGTGACACAGAATAATTACTGTCATGTAGCTATCCAGTCCTTTCTCTTGGGGTGGCCAGCTTGAGGACACAAAGGTGAATTGTAATAGCCAACAACTTTAAGAATGTCAGATTTCAATTTGGTATCTCAAAACACAACCAAGGATAAGATGTAATGAAGATAAGAAAAACATAAATACTTAATTTCAGAAGACAATGTACTGGCATGACGTCTTTTAAACAATGGAGCAGTGTCCCAGACTCTTCCCAGTAATGGATCCTATTTGCTTGGTGCTTTTATAGCCAGACTGGCAAATGCTAGAAAACAGCCTGCGGGATATAATCTTGCTTTGGCAAGGGATTTGGGCTGGATGATCATTTCCATCCAAGCTTCTTCTCAATTCAGGCTAAAGTTTTGGAGGCAGGATCTCTTTCTTACTTTGTATTTGTCATGTGAAAACACGTATCAGCCGGAGCTCCTAGGTATAACAGCTGCAACAAATACCAGTTAGAGCTCTTGCGGTCTTGAAGACCCTCAAAACAAGGCTTTGATGCTCACAAAATCGGATGCAGGAGCCAATCTTCCCTTTTAAGTTACCCAAATTGGCAAGAACCAACCCAGCTTTAGCACAAGCATTGTGCAGCTCTATGAACAGGTTACTTTGCCTGCGCTAATATTTCCTGCTAACTAGTGACATGCTGGCATAGGGATACAGCTTCTGGATTCAAGCTGACTTATATTTTTCAGTCTGCTGTGTGCTCAGAGGTAGTTTTCACCTACTGACATAGAAATGTCTTTAATTAATCCCTATGTTAATAAGAAACAAAAAATCCCCAAACAACAAAACAGCTCCTCGCTTTCGACTCATTCCATGTGCCTCATCTTTTTAGTGCCTGTTATCAGACTGTCAGTACACTGAAGCACAAATCACCTTTATTTAATGCCCAATATAGAATCAAGCACCTTGATGCAACAAATCCAACAGAAACCAAGAGAACTGCACTGCACGCAGTCAGCACCTGTGAGTTTTGCTAGTTGTCTTGGGACAGCTTTTCCTGTTAAAATTTCTGTAATATTGAACCTTCTTCTCTGTAAACTTATTTCTTTAAAATGTCAGTTTAGCCACCCATAAATGGAGTCATCTAAGCTTTGCAAGTCATTTTGAGAAATCACAGCCATGTACTTCAATTGAGAGGCCACATTTTTATTTCAGCAATGTGGATGTCAATTAGAATCTCTCCTCTCTCTCTTAAAATTGAAGAACAATGCTCTTTACAGGGCTGTATATTGTACCCCTTCAACACACACACATGCACACTAAGACCAAGACCATCAATAGCAAATGCAGAATTATTTATTGCCATATAGAAGATAAGTTCACACAACAGAGCAAATAGGAAAAAAAAAATCGCAAAATAGTTTTAAAATTAAGATTACAGAGCAGAAATAACAGGAGAAGCACTTAAACATATTGCTGCCCCAAGCGGGTGAGAATTTCAATGGAAAATAACTACCAAATGTTTCCAAAGCCAACCACAGAAATCAAATAAGATTCAACTTAAACTCAATTTATTCTGAAGATTTTGTTATTATAGAGGCACACATGCATGTAGTATTCATGGTTATTTTTCAGAAATTAAACTCTTCTGGGCTCAAATTTGTGTAACACCAAAAAAGGGTTTTAAAAAGAGAAATCCCTCTATTCTCTGAAACAGTTTCTGGGAACTTTCCTGGAAATCCCAGCAAGACAAGCCAAAGAAAATTATCTATGGGGGATTGCGATTGTTGCAAAAAATATGTGCTTATACTCTGATTCATTTAATTAAGCCCTTCGAGTGAATAATAGGATATAAAACAAGGGCCATACTGAAGAAGAGCAATCAATCTGTAACAAAATCACTCCAGTTATTAACTGCACATAATACACATGTAAATCCAGATCAGCAAAAAAGCCCTACTGCACTTACATATCATGATTTTTCAATAAAAGGAGCATTTGTCAATGATGTTAACAGTGGACAACACTGTATACCACCCAAGATTTTAGCAAGCTGGGAGGATCTCAATTTCTCTTTTGAAGTTATATTTCAAAAAAAATCCCCAGTCATTCCTGAAGGATATTAATGGGGACAGAGTGAGAGAAGATACACACACAGTGAAGAAGGTAAAATTAAAAACGAAAACAAAAACAAAAACAAAAACAGATGTACAAAAGACTTATAAAACACCCAGATTGCAACGCCTGGGTGGTTATTTATTTCTGTTTCTCTTTAAATGAATGGTAATGTGTGAAAATTGTACTAGGAAAACAGAAACTGTTCTCTCATAAGCAATACTGCTGTTTTCACTGCGCTGTTAACACATTCATTTGTATTGTACTGTATTAGTAATAGTCAAAATTCGTTATGAACTTGTGGTTATTGAGTGAAGCTCATTGATAGTCTCAGGGAATTCCTTTTGGGTAAGCACATAAGACACTCAACGGCTGTGGACGTGTGGCTATTAACAGAATTGTCTTCACGCAGGTCTGCAGTTACATCCAGGTGAAGATTGGTCTCCAGTGGTCCGCAAGTAGCTCTACATTTATACATGCTTATTACGGTATAGTACAGAGGAATGCTACTTTGGGCAAATGGTATTAAATCATGGGGAGAATGTGCAACATGGAAAGAAGTGCAGGAATCAAAGATGGAGACTGAGATGCTGCTAAAGTTAGAAATTATGTTGATAACCCTTTAACGAAGCACAGTCACACAAACGAAAAGAGGACATTTCGATATTTTGTATGATACCAGGTTGGATGAGATCAATTAGGCCAGCTGAACAAATCTAATGTACTTCATTTTTTCCACTAAAAACAACAAATAAACAAACAAACAAACACATTTTAAAGAGAAAAGTTGCATATTGAGCACCTGCACACACATTCATAGTACTATCCAGTTACAAATATGGCACATTCTAGGGCAGTTTTACACAGCTCAGTTAAAGCAGAAAAGGAAGTAAAAATTTTCATCCCACACTTCAGATGCACACAAGGAGAAAAATGCTGCATTCAAACAACTTCTCTGTCTTGTATGGAAGGGAGTGAGTTCACCCCCAACACACAACATAGCTGAACTAGCAGAAAGCTGCTAGTAACTTCTTTAGTACTATCATCCTCATGTACTTCAAGACACAAATGCCTGGGTTGAACACCAACATTACATTGCTCAGCACTCAAATGGCAAAAATCCATATAGGATTAAAAAATCATGCATAAAAATTACACAGAGAATTTTGCAATCCTTATTTAGCAGAACAATTTCCTCACATCACCTTTACCAGAAAGTGGTGAACGCTGCAATACAATATGCAGTGCTAAATGAAACCTTACACAAACATTACTGACACGTACTGATGTACACTGCCTCAAGTGCTTACTCATCATACGTAATTCAAGCAAACAGCAAGTTACTGAGGGCCAAGGGCAAGCATTACAAGAGGATTTTTCAGCTATTCAAAGCTGTGAATCAAAGGTGATGCATTGTTAAATTGAGTGTCCTCAGAAGAGGTCTATGGTTATGGCATTTGATGGCAATGAGCACTGCACTGAATATAAATGTCACCTTATTTATCATCCTTTATTATTTTTAGAATGTTGATTTCCAGGAAATGTACTTAAGCAACTTTAATTCTATAATAGAAAGCTCTCTATGAGAGAAAAAGTTAATTCCAGAACTTTTCAGAAAGAATGTTTTCACTTTCTACAGTTCCCACAGCTGGGAAAAGAAGCACCTATTCAAGTAGAGTTTATAACAGTATTCGTCATTCACGTCATTTTGGGATACTTCCATGCAGGTATTCAACAGATTATGACTCATTTTCCTAATGGAAATTATAATGCATCAAATACCATATAAAGTAAATAACTTCTACACACAGAATGGAGGATAAATATTTTATCAAGTCCTTCTCTGACTGATTATAGCTTAGAAACCAGAAAAAACTTCTAGAAGTGATTCATTAAATGCTGGTGGCTGCACCACTGCACCTTGTTGCCACACGCTCAGATTTAATTATCTCCGATTAAAGACCAAATGGCCAAAGTGATGGTGGCACCCACTAGTTAAATAACATTTGTCTCGATTCCCTGCTCTCTGAAAACAGGATCATTCAGTCCAGGACCCATTTCTGTTTTCACGGGAAGCACTCTCTTCCGTCTTGGTTCCCCCCTAAAATGAGGTCATAGGCATGGAGCCTGCCAGGCCTAAGCTTTGGTGGTTCTTGATGAGAAGGGACTATTATCACCAAAATACTCCCATTAAACCACACAGATCTAGGATCCTCCCCATCTTGCTTCTTAATTGTCACTATGACAATGTCAACACCTAAATCACCAGTACTGAACATATGTGAGATGTGGCCCAGTTTGTATCTCCTGGAGTTCTTACCTAGACTGCCTTCAGATGCACCATGGCATTTAATTTATATTTCTTAGGTTTTCTTCACAGCCATAAAAGCTGGAGAGAGGGGATGGGAATAAGATAGCCCTTGTGACACAGAGAACATAGCAACATACTGCCCAGTTCTTTGAGTAACAGAACAATACGGCTTTAAAAGCCAGCTCCAAGGCCCCTGTCAAAAGGGACCGATGCCATGCCAAGAAGGAAGCGCTCCTTGCAGTATCTCTCAGGCATCGCACTCAAGCAAGAGAAGCATGCTTTATCGCAACAGCTGGGATTATCTGCATATAGGAAACATAGTTACAGCAGAGTTAAACAAGGGAAAATATTACTAATAACAGAAATCCATACCTTTAATATTGTAACACCTTCAATATTATAATACACTCTTAGTGTTAATTTGGTCTAAGAGTAACTATTTCATAAGCATACTAGTATTTTTAGGCAAAGCTTCTTGAAATCTTTTAAAATACTGTTAACAGTAGTTAAAGAAATATCACATTTTAAAGGTACATTTCTAATTACATTCTGGCAGAACATTAACTGGAAACACTACTAGCACTTTTTTGACAGCAAAAGCTGTGACAGTTTACGTCAGATAAAGTTATCTGCTGTCTGCTGATTATCATGTTCAAACATCATTACAAGAATATGGTTGGCAGAGATGACAAAAAAAATGGGGTGCAAAAAAGGGAACAAGCTTATGAAAGCTGTGGGTGTACAGAGCACAACTGGGCTATTTTGCTGAATGACTTCAAGGACTGAAGCAGTACAAACAGGACGAAATCTAGAATTGCCTAGCTCAATTTCACAAAGCTGGCAGCAAAAAATATCACTATAAACTGGGCACTTGCCAGCTCTACGAGGAGAAGAAAACTCTAGATGGCTGAGTTAAATTCAGGGTTTGTATGAGCCCCTAAAGAGAGGCGGCTATGGTAAACAAGTACAATTCAAAAACACATGGGGTATTTCCAGCAGCGAGGGATGTGCCCATCTTACGTCACTGGAATACTGTGTAAAATTTAGGTCACCCCTTTCAAGGACAGACACAGCTGTGCTCCATATGGGGGAGATCCACAGCCACAGCCCTGTCGCACGGCCCCTGAGCATGTGCCTGAGCTCCCATGTTTGTGTCTGGGAAATCCCATGGCCATGCACCACATGAGCAGGAAATCCAGCCTGTGGGGACCGTGAAGGACACAGATGGCCAGCGAGTGCATCGCTCACCTGATGCTCTCCAGTTACACGGGGCTCACCAAGATGTGTTGACCCTACAGTGCCTTGGCTGATACAAGAGAGAGGCTCCAGAACTACTGTATATTAACTTTTCATTTGTCCTTTGGGTTTCAGGTGGGCCCAAGCTGTATCACACAGCAGAGATCAAATAACATAGCAAGTGTAGGGTACACTCAGTGTGTCCCTGACATGCCATGCTCCTCTCCCAGGTGTTCAGCTGTCAAGCTGCATCTGTGTTCGTCCATGATTTCCAGATGTCAACCAGACTGATGAGAATGATTGTGCTGAACCAATGACCGTATGTTGTGCCAAGCAGTGCTAATGCACAGGAAAGGAGGAGAGGGTAGAGCCATCTCTTATTCTCCAATTAATCTCTTCCTATATGATGCAGGAAAGTGGACTTGACATGAAACAGGTGCAGAAGATTGCTTCTAGGAGGATCAGAGAAATGGAAAATCCATCTCTTGAAAAGAGACTGTGAGCACATCTGAATAAACAGGTGTAGACCAATGTGAGCCTCGGTTGGCCTCATCCTGGCCCAGAATCCACACAGACTGAATTAGGACTGTGCTAATGAAGTCTCCAGCAGAACTCACCAGCTCAGGCTTAGCATAGCACTGCCATAGCCCTATAGGAACCAAGAGAGGGCCAATTTGCACCCCAGCTCACTCAGATCATTAGCAGCGAGAGCTTGAATCTGCCTATCCCCATCGGTGCCAACACACCCCACAAGTCTGGCTTGTTAGCCCCAGTGGAATGCTGCCCAAGGGGATAGGACTGCCCGCAACAATCGTAAAGGTCTTTTCCAACCTGAATGATCCTATAATTCTTTAATGCACGGAGAAACGGGAGGCAGGAAAACTGCATTAGCCAGGAGACAATGTTGGCACACAAACAAATGGTGTAAATCCACCATAGATACATTTAAGCTGGAAATATGAATGCTACTCATTATAGTAGTAAGATCCTGGAAGAGCTCTGGCAAGTAATGAGAGCAAAACTGCAACTAATTTTAAGGTGAATCTTTAAGTTTCTGAACAGAGCTCTATAACACAGGTGTCTGACATATCCCTAGATGCCCTATAAGACCCCACCCCGAAAATCTCCTCAAGCTGTGAAATGCAAACCGAAATCCAATTGAATTAGAAATTTAATTAAAAGCAGCACTTCTGAGCCTGCTGCTGGCAAGCATTATGCTGGTAAAAAGTGACAGCTGCTTCATTGGCAGCACAATGTCAACGACTGTAAACGAGGCCAAGGAGTAGGCACAGGCCACCGCTGCCTAAGGACCACCCTGCTTTGAAGACAGTATTTGTAAGAAAGGCTTCAGAGCCTTTTATCTATACTTTCCTCAGCTGAGATACTTCACTCCTCCTTTAATTTATATTTTGCTGCTCTCTTCCTTTTTTTTTTTTCTTTTTGACTCAGTGGGAGCATAATGCCAATTAAAATTAGTTATGAAAGAAAATGTCAGTTTTTCCAAATACAAAATAATTGTTCTTACCCCAAAAAAAAGTTTCCTCAATACCTAATAAATCCAGGATTTGTGTGCAATAAATGTACATTTCAGAACTCCTTATTTTTTCTACTAGTGGGTTTAAATAACTTTGATCCATTTTATTCACATAGGTATTTCCCACTTATGATTTCCATCAAAAGAGGAGGTTATCAGTATCTTTTCTTAAAAAGCACCATTTTCTTGCTTTAAGAAATTCAAATTTGGTTTCAGGTAAGAACTAGTAACAAGTACTCTCACAAAATCAATGTTTTTAAAATGTCAGAAATTAAATACAGTTGGATTCCAGGAAGCGGGTTTGCACATATGTTAATATTCGGAGGCAATTTGTGGCCCTTAAAATTAAGTTTCACAGAGGGGGGTGGACCATTTCATGTATTCACAATAATACATGTACTGAGAAGAGTGAATTGGAAACCAAAATTTAGTATCTAAGTTTATAGAAACCACTTAATCTTGGGTTATGGGGTGGGGTTTCTGATCAAGCTTCAGGTGGAAATGATAAGCCCTATCAAATGATGAGCTATATGACATAGCGATGTTTGTCACAGTTTTTTCCCTGTGAAGAGTCTGTATTGCTTAGTCTAACTTTAAAATTCACAGAAAGTAAGAACTGTTGAACAACTAAAATTAAAAAGTTATAGGAGGACATACTTTGGGGCATAAACATTGAGACCCTTAAAATTAGCTTGAGCTCTTGAGCTAACCTAAACATTTTGGGTCAGATCCTGATCCCAGCAAATTCAAAATGATTTGTGGTGAGAACTAATGTTTCTCCTTTTATTTCTGTTTTCCTCCTAATGAGTATCAGATATAACATTGCAAGACTATTCTGTAAACAAAGTGCAAAATTAATCATTTTCAGAGGAACGTTTTATTCACAGTAGGCTATGTAGGGAAGGAATTAAGCCTAAGTAAATAAACAATGAAGGTAAATAAGAATACATAAAGAAAGTGAAAAGATCATCAGAAGATGCCAGTTTAAAAATTACTGTATATATGAAGAAAGCAAAATATGCCGCTTACGAGGAAAATTCAACGATTGAGTAAAATGCTGAGTAATTTCATCTGAGCGTTAAATTACTTGCAGTTTCCTGCATGAAAGGAAAAAATAGAACAGAAATTCAGACCCTTGTTATGCCAAAGATCTTTTCTTCATCCAAGAGCAGAGAAACTAACAAGTTTACAAAATTTTATGTCAATTAAAATATTCCATATAAACAATGCATAGCTGTCCAAACTAACAGACTTCCACTTCCAGGTCTTTCTGGGCAAAGTTTGAGAAAGAAATACTGCATTGCAAAGTAAAATAAGCAAATTGCACCTATTTTGGCATATGTAAAGAATTACATGCAGTTCAGATGCATCAAAATCTTTCTATTTTGGCTGCAGATGCCTGTTATTAGGATGTGTCAAACCTGTCCAGAAACTTCTTTCTACTGTTGATAACCAAGCCACACAATAAATTAGGAGATTAAGACATGTATTTCTTCCAGGTTTTATGTATGTTTGTCATTAATCCAAAATAACATTGCCAAACTCCAACCACAGAAACAGTAAAAATAAATACTAAAGGTCTGGGAAGAGAAATCCTGAGGTCACAAAGAGAAGGTAACTTCAAGGGAGTATCCTGGAAATTAAGACTTATAAATCATCATGGGCTGAAAGAAACAAATTTCAGCAATTGCATAATGCTATTTTACATAGCTAAAAATATTGAGTCGTGGGGCAAATGCCAGGAAAAAAAAAATCACTGGAAAACTTCACAAACATTTATGTTCAAAGAAAAGGCTTGAAGCAAGCGAGTTATTCGATGAGAGCCCAAGTGCACAGCAATGGTGCCTTCCAGCCTCCTGTTTGGCATGGCACTTGCTTTGAACGGGTCTGTCATTCTTAAAGTAATCATTTACAAGGGACTTTTTACAAGAGTGTCCAGTGATAGAACAAGAGGAAATGAATTTAAATTGAAAGGACTATAGGTTTAGATTGGATCTTGAAAAGAAATTCTTCAGTACGAGGTTGGCAAGACTCTGGAATAGATTGCCCAGAGAGGCTGTGGATGCCCCCTCCCTGGAGATGTTCAAGGCCAGGTTGGATGAGGTCTTGAGCAACCTGCTCTGGTTCAGGGCATCTCTGCCCATGGCAAGGAATTTGGATTAGACGATTTCTAAGTTCCCTTCCAACCTAAGACATTCTATGATTCTATGATTTACACAAAACCAGATCACATTCTGTCTGTAACGTACATTTCACTGATGTTGAGGATAAAAGGTCAATAGTTTAATCATCTCTGTTCTATATTCAAATGTGGGCTGATACTCCTGCCTTTCTGGGTGAAATCCTCCATTCCTGCGAACATATTTGTTCCTCCACTCTTACAGCTTATTCAAAACTGTTAAACCACTGCTGGGTAAAACTATTATATTGCAGAAAATGGGGGTCACCCTGAAAAAGATTATCCTAGACATGATCCCTAAAGATTTTTCTTGAATAAATGTGGGTTTTTAAGTGCTATTATTCCTGCCTTCCCCCTCAGTCTGTTACAGACTGAGAATTGAAACATGTATGTCAGTTCAGGCAGGGCACATGCAACCACCTGAAAACCTGAGAATTATTAAATTATATTCTTTCAAAATTCTTTACCTTTTACTTCACTTGCTACACAAAAGGAGCTGACAGAAATCACACCCTGAGTCTTCAGCCCTCCTTTTGTCTATTATCATGCTACACGGCTTGGGCAAAATCCTGATCACAAGGCAGGTGTCAGGAGTTCTGCCATCGATTGCTCACAGCTTTCACCACACAAACCATGGGGCTCTAAGGTTCAGCCTGTGACAAAGACTGCCAGGCAGCAGGGAGACTTCCCCACGGGAAGGGAGCTCAAGGGAGTGGGGTTTCCTTTACCTCAACAAAGCCTGGACCCAGCCTGCCAGCTCAAAAGTATCCCCTTAAAATTTTGAGAAAAGACCCTTGCTGTGCTGCCATTTTTAAAAAATGAAAAACTGACCTTGGTTATCAGCCTGCTGTTCTCATCTCTCTAAAGAGTGTTAGTGTATTGAAATTTGATGTCATATGCTGAAAAATTCTGTTATAAAACACTGCATGTGGTGAATTTTGCTACAATCTTCTTAAAGGAGATTTAGATTCAAGCAAATTGCATCTCCTCATCCTCCTATGCACCACACCTGAAGCCAGCATGAACAAAGACAATGGAAGAAGTATTTTTTCTTCCTGCCAAGGACTTAATCTGTATTCCATGTGTATAAAGTGGCCACTTAAGTATAACTCTATGGGGTTCCACTTCTGGACGCGACTGTTGTCTTTGCTGCAGCGCAAACCACGCAGATGACTATAATTACACCGTACTACCAGGGGTCCAGCCTGAGTTCTTGAGCCACAGCAGCTTTTGAGCAGTTTGTTTGATGGGTAACAGAGATGTGCTTGGTACAGGGGTTTCTGGATAATCTGATTTCCTACTGCTGGAGGAGGTGTGAGAGCAGCTGCTGCTGAAGCTGACATTGCTGGCTCACCCCAGAAACCAAGTGCATGCTCCATTCAGAGACATTGCCCAGCAGGGCCTTGTGACAGCCACTGTCACGTCCTGTACATCTCCTACACTCTTCCACTACACAAAAGGGTAAGACTACGTACGTTTTCCTCACAGTGAAGTTTGTTCAGGAAATTTCTGCTCTTAACATGTTCTCAGTACACAGTTCCACCTGGAGTCACTTTGATAATATTGCTAAGCCGGTCTGATAGGATGGTCCTGTTACCCCTGCCTTGGCCACACACTGTGGCCAGTTCTCTTGTGCCTTCTCTGCATTGCACACATGATCATCTCCTTTCGTCATGAGCCAGTTTAGGAAATGAGTCTATCAGGAAATAACTCATTTTTCTGAAGCCAAGCTTTTTTTCCCCCTTAGTCCCCAAACCAAATCACCGCAGGATCTCACAAGATACAATGCAAGTAGAAGTGAGGAAGGATAAATGGGGTGGAAAGCTTCACCTTTCGGCATTTGTCAAGTTGCACCGTAAGTTGTGCAGTTACACGCTGGTTTAAGGGTCCTAAAGTAAACCCAGTCACCAAAACCATCTGGGTTTAAAAACAGAACTCTTCAATCCAGAACCTCCTGGTTATCTAGTTTCTGTCTCAGTCTGACAGGCTGCACCACAGGGGCACTAGAGAGCAGCAGCATGCAGGCAGGTGCAGAAACCCATAAATACATCAGGAGAACTGTGCCCTTGGTCACACTGCAGAGCTTTGGTAGGTGGCTCATAAACTCAAGAAAATGTTGGTTTCCACTTGCTTCGGGTGATACCTGAGTGTTGTGCTAACAGACCTGTAGTTGTGCTCCCTTCAAATTAAATAATTCCTTCCCAGTTCAACCCAGAGCCAGCAAGAAGTAGACTGGGGAAAAAAATGAAAGCTTCTATGCAGAGAACCTCTTTGTTGTATATGACACACTTATCATGTATCCAAAGGCGAGAATGCCAGGGCGAGCTGGGAGAGATGAAGTCCACGGCTCTGCTAGTGATTTTATAGACCAGTCGGAGGCATAGCACTTTTTCTTCTTCCAATTCTCAAAGCTAGGTGCTTGACTTTGTATGTTGTATTTTTCTGAGTCATAAGTATATTTTTTAAAAAACAAACAAACAGGAGGGAGGAAAAGAAAAATAGTTGTCATCTAAAAGTGGTGAAAGATAAAGCGGGATGTAGGTCCAGAGACAGCCAGGCTCATGCACAGACTCCAGTTTACGGTAACTTTTTTTCCAGAGGGGTCACCAAGAGCAAATAACTGCAAATGCAGGTTATCCTCCTCTGATTTCAGCAATATAATATTTGCCCACTTCTTACAGATGCCAAACAGGTGAGTAATTTGCCACTGCACTACTGCACCTTTCTGTAGTCACTGGGTAGCCACTTACACAAGAATAAATTGTCCAGCTCTTATTTCAGGGATGGATCCAAACTTCAGGGAAGTCTTTTCGTTTCCTTCACATAAAGTTCTGTTCTAACACATTAACGACATGTAGCTTAGATTACACGAGAGGTGGAATTCTTCCAAAATACATTCAGTTTCCTGTCAGAAAGTATTGCAAGCCTTTGCACAGGAAATTATAAAATAGAAAATAAACATGTAAATATACCATTTCAACACATCTACTACATCAAAGCAGACCTGATGGTTCTAATTTCAGCTCTTTGAGGTTTTGTTTTTATAAGTTGCTGAATTTATTTTGTAGCTCCTGTTATAAATTCCATTTATCAAATGAAGAAAAACTACAACTAGAAAGTTCTCAAAAAAGGAAATAATGTGAACCCTGTATGTGCACTCGTGTGGACACACACACACACACACAAACATATATTTAAGTTAGTCACTGCTGAAC
>NW_009725937.1:0-2116 GCF_000703405.1 Apaloderma vittatum | reverse complement strand
GGCCACATGCAGAAGAGTAAAAACCACCCATAACCAGATGCACCACTGTAAATCCCGTATTTTAGGATATATTCTATGAAATTTTCTATGCACAGGAAGACATAAGTTCCCACATTATTAGTAGTAGTAATACAGATTCCTAGAAAGGCCAGCTACCTTCACGTACCTAAAAATAATCTAAGATCTGACTGGGAGGTACTGCCCTTGTGAAGTACAGAGAGGGCTTACCGGAGTGAAAACACATGATTTTGAAAACTGTCCAGCATAACACAGAAGTGAGAACAACAGCGACACATCACTTCAAACCTCCCGAGAACTAAAGGGCTGCAGAAGGAATTCCACCCTTTCCCACGGGATTTTGTATGAATACACGAGCGCTCTACTTCGACTGAATGCATCGGTGCGTGGCTTGTAGAGCCACGCAGAGCCACCGTTTCACTAGGAAACAGCAGTCTCAGGTTATACTTGGATTTTCCTATGGCAGGGAAGTGTAGCAGTGGGCTGTTGGAGCGAAATGCTTCGGTTCTCCGTTCTATCCACAGCTGCATAGGAAACCCCAATTCAAAAGTTTCCTTTGAGCTATAAAAATAAGGCAAAGTTGTTTCCAGGGAATGGAGAAAAAGTCATTTCCAAAGTCCTTCTCCAGCTACAAATACACTACATAAGACCAAATACTTTTTTTACCTCAGAATCTCTCTCACTGATCTAGTAGAGCAAAGTTTGTTGATATTCAGGGTTGCAAACCCATCTGTTTACTCAGGCTTTTGTCTGTCAGCATAGTTTGAAGAGGTCGCTTTGAGAGATCAATTTTTTTTCCTGGGGGTTTCTTCAGAGCTACCACAATTTGTTATTGCGTCTGTTTAGAGACTTCAATTTGTGGTTTTCAAGATTGCATAACTGCACAGAGAGGTGGTGAGAGGCCCACATGAAGAGTTCAAAATAAGTTTGACAATATAGTAAATATCTACTCAGTAATTTTCCCTGGACTGAGCACCACAGAATGCCAAAAAAAAAGTTATTAATCAGGCTAGCGTATGAACATGGCTTTATGAGGACTGGGGCATACATTCCATTCAGATGCTAAAACACTGAATTCCCTTCACTTGCTGTTGACACCAGCTGAAGACCAGGGGGCTGCAAACCAGGCGTCTGATTAGATTGCTCTAAAACAGCCTATTCCGAACTAGATAAAGAAAAAAGGAAAATGAGATTTTAGTGTTGCCTTTTATTCAGAGTTCTCATAATAAGTTACATAAAAATGAAGTAAGCCGCCTAGACTCCCATGAGAAGGCGCAGCATTAATTTTTCCATTTTGCAGATGTTAGACGGGAGGCACGGAGACACGCACAGCCACATTTGGAGAAGCGCAGGCTGCACCCAGGGGGAGTTGGAGGTCCTCAGGGTCTCTGGGAATCTGCAGACAGAGACCTGGCATCAGTCACAGGTAGACACGGGGCACTCAGTACCCACACACACATTGAATACTTGGGTCACGGTGTCCCCAAAGTCAGCATGGCAGGTATCCACGCAAGCAGCAGCTGTAGCAGCAGCTCAGATGCAGGAGTCGCATTTGCATAGCAGAGGGCAGTGTTCAGCATTTTGGACAATTCATATCCCTTTCTGAAGAATCTGGTGAGGAAATGATGTGCACGCTCCAAGGTAGGAACCCTGTGTCAACGGAGTAGCAAGGCTAGGAGCAGAGCTGGCGTATTTTGTCTAAGGCTGTGTCTATACACCAACTACATTCAAGTGCCGTATTTCAGGGACCTCCAGCAAGAAGGAATTTACAGGCTGTAAAATCCTCCTTACTGGGTGAACACTGAAGGTGGCCAGTCTGTGCTCAGCTCCATGGGCACTTTGCTCCCAACACACAAACTCACCCAAGCGAAGAGCAGCCCCCCGGCACGTCCACTCTGGACCATACACAGGTCTACCTCACCATGTCCATGACGTGACATTTCAGAAGTCATCCGTTCAAGGACTTTGCTAGGCTTGCTCCGTGAGAAGCTTGTGCTTATATTTCACTTGACAGCAGAAACAAAAAAGTGATTCCTGGCTCCTCCTGGGGCGAGAGCCTGCCCTGCCAGGCAGCTCACGGGAGGCAGCAGGGCCACCC
>NW_009725936.1:0-753 GCF_000703405.1 Apaloderma vittatum | reverse complement strand
ACTGCTAGCTGTAAAATGCAGGGTATCTACACTGAGGTAAGACTGATGAGTCTGTAGCTACCAGGATCCTCCTTCCTACCCTTCTTGAAGGTGGGCGCTACATTTGCCAGCCTCCAGTCCACTGGGACATCCCCAGTTAACCAGGACTGCTGAAAAATGATGGAGAGTGGCCTGGCAACCACATTCAGCTCCCTCAGCGCTCTAGGGTGTAATCCATCAGGCCCCATAGATTTATGAGGGTTCAGCTTATGAAGCAGGTCCATACCCATTTCCTCATGGATTATGCAGGTCCTATTCTGTTCCTCATCCCTTTCTTCAAGCTCAGGGGTCTGCATGTCCAGAGAACAACTGGTCTTGCTGTTAGAGTCTGAGGCAAAGAAGGCATTAAGCACTTCATCTTTTTCCATATCAGTGGTCACTGCTCTTCCCTCTGCATCGAACAAAGGATGGAGATTCTCCCTAGACCTCCACTGTTAGTGTAGTTAAAGAAACTTTTCTTGTTATTCTTCACCACAGTGGCTAAGTTTAACTCGAGATGGGCTTTGACCTCTCTAATTTTCTCCCTGCACAGCTTCACTTTTTGTTTATAATCCTCATAACTTGCCTGCCCCACTTCCATAGACCATAAACTCTCCTTTTGTTCCTAAGTTCCAGCCAAAGCTCTCTGTTCAGCCAGGCTGGTCTCCTCCCTCCGTTAGCTCGTCTTCCGTGACTTGGGTATGGTCAGTTCCTGCACCCTTAAAATTAATTTCT
>NW_009725935.1:0-45305 GCF_000703405.1 Apaloderma vittatum | reverse complement strand
AGAGTGCGAGACACCCCGGGTGGGATGGAGAAACAAGCCACCATCGCGCACCATTATTTTATTTCATTTTTGCTTCGTTCCAAAAATAATTAAGGGACATCATAACCAGCAGTAGGCACATCAGTGGGGTTTGCAGTCTGAGGCTCCAAAGACCTCAAAGAGATCCAAAGATCTCTGGTGACAGGTGCCCTACAAGCGCAGTCGGAAAGGGCCTCTGATCCGGACACCCCTTGGCTTCAGGGTCAATTTCTCATCCACATTCAGAGGCCCGGTCTGATCCAGTACACGTTGAAGTCAGTACTAAACCTATAACCAGACTAAAAGGAATGAAGACAGGGCTTCTAAACGCTCCCTCCCTTCCTCCCCATTGGAAAAGAGGCAAGAAGAAACATCGTTTCGCTTTGACTACTGGCAAACTGAAGCAGAAGACTAAGTCACTTGTCCGAAGTTACTACGGCAATCTGTGGTAGCACCAAGGAAACTATTTCTTCATTGTACCTGAACTGTTCACTGTCCACCTCTGTCCTCACCTGACCCAGTGCAACCAGAAGCAACATGGACAGTATGGCTGAACTACTTTAGCATAGGAGAGGTCGAGCACTGCAGCCCCTACGGGCTTATGAACAGTTTCAGTCAGTTCTGGTTGCAGTAGTTTATCATTTCCTTAGTCTACCAAACCAGAACCAGTGAAGCGATGAAGAGTTTAAAGCATTAAAAAACACAAGACCAAGTCTTTGGAACAGCAAGTGTCTGAGCAGTTCAAGTCCTGCTTTGGACTGCAGTCAGGATGAGATGAGGCACTGAATTGTTCCCTCTGAATATCACAAACCACATGACTGTGCCACAGCATCACACAAGGAGAGTCTTTAGTCTTCTGATGTTAATCACTGCTGTGGGGGCTTCCTGAAGAAGAGCCTTAGGTGTCTACATGCTGGTGCAGATCTTGTGTGGTGCTCCGGGCTTCAGCGGTCATTCTCCGAAATTTCTGCAGGTAGACAATGATGAAGACAACCAAGATACCCTGGAGGAAAAGGAGGATGAAGAGACAGAGCTGAGAGAGGAGAGCCAGGTTGCAGTACCAGTACTGGCATGTGGAGATGATCTCATCTTCTGTCAGATAGGCAATGACCCGATCCTGCAGGTGAGCTGGGGAGGTACATCTCACATCCCTGTATAAGGTCCGATTCTGCTGCCACTGGAGCCAGGAGCGCAAGTAGAGGATGTCACAGTTGCATTCCCAAGGGTTGCCTTGCAAGTAGACTACCTGGAGGTTCTTTAGGTTGTCAAAGAGCCCACTAGGAATAAAGGTGAGCTTGTTGTAACCAAGGTGGATAATTTCAGCTGAAGGGCGGAAAGCAACTGGCAGTTTTGCCACAGTTAGGCCTTTTGACGTGCAGTCAATAATGTTGGTGGCACACTTGCACGGCACAGGGCATGTTGGTATCACAAGTGGGAGGAAGCCAAGGAGAGACAAAAAGAGAATTCCACTGTTCATCTTCACCAGCAAACACTTCCCTGGTGAGACTGGAT
Source organism: Apaloderma vittatum (assembly GCF_000703405.1). Classification (NCBI taxonomy): domain Eukaryota; kingdom Metazoa; phylum Chordata; class Aves; order Trogoniformes; family Trogonidae; genus Apaloderma; species Apaloderma vittatum. The sequence continues at coordinate 43,775 of NW_009725935.1, read as the reverse complement.
GAGATGGAGACCAGGCAAGCAGACGCCACACACTCTGGGACTGACACCACAGCCCAGGTCTCTGGTTGGTCTGTTCCGAGGATGAGTTTCTCAAGTTGGGTGAATTTGGTGTCCTTCACAGGGATGCAAGAGCTCTGGAAAGAACAGAGTTAAAAGAGGTGTTGTGCACTTTCTTGGTGTTTCGCTAAAGGAAAGGGAATGTTCTTGGTCTCCCTGGATTTGAAAAGGGATATGAACAGATGGCTACTGGGAGGCTTAGCTGCAGCAATCAAATTCATTTTCACTAGTCCTCAGAAGCATACAAGAGCTGCTTGTATTTTCAGCAGTACTGGAGGCACATTACTAGTGTAGCCAAGAAAATTTATGTCAAGGAATCAAAAATTAGAATATGAAACTGCTTATGCCTTACCATAACTCTGAATTACATCTGTAAGCAAAGCTTTGTTCATGCAAACTGCAAAAGGAGATTCAGAAATAAATTTACTGTTACCACAAGTAAAAGATACCCTTTCCAGTTTTCAATAGAAATGATACAGTCCCTGGCCAGAAGAGAGGGTGCTGATCACTGAATCAAGTCAGTGGAGTCTTCGATGCTGGACACTGCTCCAGTAGGTGAATAATCTCCTTCTGGAGCTGTGACTGTGCTGGAAAACACGGATCAAGGAGCTGACTTTGTATTGCAGTCTCATGCCACTGCTAAACATGAGCTGCTGTAACTTTAGAAGAACTACACGTACCTGCAGCAAGGCAGTACTTTTTTGTTCAATCTGTCAACCAAATAAAAAGAAGAGAAAAACCAACAGAAGGTAGCTTTGTTGACTTACCAGAGTAGTTCCATTCTTGCTTTCTTGCTGGCTTTACAATGCAAGACAAAGGTCTTCAGGCAGTCCAGCCAGGGCAAGAGTGTTTGCAGCTGCATAGCTGAGCTCCCGGATAATCCCTTGCAGCTGGCTGGCAAGATAAGGGTCAGGCTCACCCCAGGGACACCTCCCACAAGAGGCCTTCCTGCAAGTCTGCTGCACGTCACCGGAAGCTGAGGCTTTATTGAGCAAGTCTTCCATGAAATGGGAGCTGACACTGCTAGCAAGAACATGATTGCTGGGAAAGATGCTGACAGTACTGGTAACTGTGATTCTGGACTCACACGTTCAGACCACTAGAAACAACGCAAAGCCTCCATTGCAAAGGGGTAACTCCAAACGCAACCTGGAAGATGATGTTACTGGTTTGTACCTGGGCACTGTGGCCTTTGGTTTCCCACCTCATCAGGAAGACTGTATTTGGCAGACTGGCCAGACTTAGCACTTCACAGTGTGCTGAGACCAAGTTCTTTTTCCCTTCAAGCAGTGATACAATTCCTCTCCTAATTAGCAGTGAAAGATCTGCTGAAAGAACTGGACTTCCAGTGACCACAGTAGTGTCAGGAGTGGAGCCAAGGAGAAAAGTCCTCCAGGCACTTGCATCCTCTCATGAGTGTTGTACCAGTAAAATATAACTCTTGGCATTTCACTGTCTACGTCAAAATAAACCAGTTAGGTTCACAGGAAGGATGACAGATGGGGAAAGGTAAGTGCTTTCTGAGGGACTGCTCTTCTGATAGCCCAGTAAGTCAGCAGCTCTCAACGATTACAGCTTGCAGTTACTGAGCAAGACTGATCACATCCTTTATTGGGAAGTGGCATTACACAAATACTTTAACAGGTAAGTCCAATGGTCAAAACTGCATTTCGGCAGAATATAGTCTTCTCAAGGCGATCGTACCTTCACAAACATCTTTCTGCCATTGTCATGACTCTAGGCATCGGCCATGTGGCTTAGGATAAAGCCACGAGAATTACACTGCAAAAGTGTTGCCTCATTTTGCCCAACTCCCTATTACCTTGCACTGTGCACATTGCACAGAGCAGAAAGGATGAACACTCTGAATGCGCTGACGTTAAGAGAATTTAGGCTGTAAACAACAGCAGAATTTGGCCCTAACCAAGGGAAAATCTCTGATCCTTTAAACAAAACAATTAAGCTGTAAGTTTCCAGAAAGTTGGAGCAGGTCATTCCAGTTGTTTCACTGTGGCACGCGGAACGGGAAAGATGAACCCAGTTTTTCCTGCAGGGCCTGCTCTCCTCTTGGGAGCAGCTTGACTACCGCAGAGTAAGTTTGCTCAGCAAACTTACCTTGTCTCATGTAATTTGGTGCAACATTCATTCACGGGCAGGTGTGGCATGGAGCTCATCTAGAGCCAGACTGGGTCTGGCCCTGCATGCAGCACAGAGTCAGCAATGCTCCTTCGGCTTCTTACAAAATGGATTTCCTGGGACTGGATCCTGCCCAGCTGTTCAGTGCTGATTTAGACACCGCTCCTAGGGGAAGCTTAAAGATAGAAAAACTTCAAGATCATCTTGTCTGCTTCTGGTAAACGCAGGCCAGAAAACCTATGCAGGAAGCTCTGCCTGGAGCCTGCTCTGACAGAATGAGATAAAAGGAGAAACAGAGTCAGTCTTGCTCTCTCCTGCCCATAATGTATCACCAAAGCTGCTCGAGGGGACTGAAAATTAAACAGAAAGAGGTCAGGTTTTTTGAAGGTATTTATTTCACTGATCAATTCAGGTAGTAAACATTAATAATAATAATAACAATAGTCATTTAATAAAATGGATATGTTTTAAAAGGTTTCATTTTTCTTTGTTCACAATGACAAAATGTTCAAACAGAAATTTACAAAAAAATATATATTATAATAACCCAATAGATGGACAGGAAACAAAGAGCCTAGGAATGGAGCGGGGGATGAGGAAGTTGCACGGCAAGAGCAAGTCAGCGTTAAAGCACAGCAGAGTTCGTGAGGAGAAGCAGGGAATGCTACTGCAGAGCACGAAGGGTGGGACCCCCCCCTTCTCTGGTGAGAGGCATGCGGGGAGGCAGCAAGGACTGCATAGGCAGGACCAGCACAGCGGCAGAACATCAGGAGTTCTTGCCACAGCTCCATCCCTGGTCAGGCTCAAGGTCCAAGATGTTGTACTGACAGCCCCAGCTGCAGCCTGGGACATCTCTGCCGAGTGGAACACCGTCCCTGCAGCAACTCGCTCAGCAGGGCAAAGCTTGGCAGAGGCGTGGGAATGTGCCTGAGGGTGCAGGGGTCGCATATGAGGCTGTGGAGGGTTTTGTGAGGGGAGGTGTTAAATTACTTTCCTAACTACACTTCTCACTGCCAGAGCCAAACGGCCAAGCTATATTTGTTCAGGAGTCTCTTCCTCGCTTACTGTGCAGCCCAAAACACTCAGCAGTACAAAACACTCCTTTAATAAACAGATGCCACCTTTCAGGCCAGAGAGAACCACTGGTTCTCCCAAAGTCAGTCTCTAATACCATTCCAGGCAGCCCCCAGACTCTGGTGCTCTGGGCAAGGACCCCTGTGATTCTGGTGGTACCACTACCCCTCTGTAGAAGCCATCTCTGGTGCCTCACTCCTGTGTATTTTTTTCTAAGTGCAATTTCAACCACCTTTGCCAGCTAGTAGCCAAAGGCTTCAGCTCTCTGTGGAGGACAGACTAGTGACTATCAACTTGATGTAGGAGCTGCAAGCGCCAAGCTGATGGAGACATCCTCACCCAGAAGAACAGGGACAGATTGACCCTCAGCAATCCTGCTTGCCTGTGCTCTCACCAGCACATAGCCCTTCCATGCACAGCCCAGGATAAACACTACAGCTCTTCTATGTCCATGCTATCGGGTAAAAGTCTCCATTACCTTCTAGGAATGATTCTGTTCTAAAGAGGAACATCTCCAGCTGGACAGGGCTCATATGCAACAGAACATCCTCCTCATAGACAGGACTACCTAAGAAAATAAGGGGCAGGTACTGCAAAGTGTTTCCCATTATGCTAGCAGAGATAAAGCTGAAACTCAGCAGTCCTCCTGCTTCGCATAGCAGCAAACCAGCTCCAAAAACCTGGAGAAAGCTCCTGTTTTAGTAAAGCTTTTAGAAAGCTCCTACTCCACTGCTCAAGTAAGCACATCACCCAAAGAAAGGTTGTATTTCATCCTTAAGCACCCTGTTCCTGCATGTTATTGAAGACAAGCTGAACCCTTCCCCTCTCCTAGGCTGTCACTGTCACTAATGAGCCTAATATATGGGAGAATGAACGAAAAAACTAAGATATTGTTCAACACCACTTTTGCCCAGCGTGTGCATTTCTGCCAAAGGGCTTCCACCCTCTCTCTCTGTCCTTCTGCCCTGTGTCAGGGTCTCTCCCCCGCCCCTACGACCCATGTTCTGGCTAAGCAGAGTCTCTGTACAGTGAATAACTGGAACCAGCCAACCTACTCACCACCTGGACAAGCTTTGATCAAGACTCTAAAGCCCCATGGGGAAATCAGACAGACGCAGTGCCTAGTAACAGAATTTAGGGCCTGGCTATTCCTGGCCAACACTGTGCTTCCTACCCTGGGAGATCTACTGGGGAGAGCCAGAGATAGAGGAAAAAATATAAAAAGGGGAAGGAGACAGAGGAATCGGGCCAGGAGCCAGAGGAGCAGAAGGGCCCAGCCCATGGCAGCACTCCCTGGAGCTGGAGGCAAGAGCCAAGTGTCTCTCCCTCCAACAGCCTTGATTCCCTGCGAGCGCGGCAGTGTTGCTGGTGAGGCCTGCCCTGTCAGGCACATCACTCCTGGGGCTCTGCTCTGGCTAGACTAAAGTTAAAAATACTGCAGGAAGCAAGAACAGGATAGAAGCTGCTGCCCAAAGAGTGCTCTTATCTCTGCCCACCAGTCTTCCACCAGCAGATCCACCAGTCTTCCCAGAAGTGAGACAGGAAAAGCCTTGGACTGGGGAGGGGGAGAAGGGCTGAGTCCCAGAGGAAGAGCAAGGGAGCAAGTGCTAAGTCTGCTGGGCTGTGCTCAGCCCTGTGCAGTGACACTCCTGCACCTGCCAGGCTGACCCAACACCTGCCTGGACAGGCACATCTCTGGTATGAGTCTACAAAACCTGTCCCTCTCCCCAGGAGAAGCTGAGAGCCAGCAATGAGCCTGTGGAACTGCAAAGCCTGGGGGCAGGGGCACAGCCTGGATTTCGTGTTGGATTTCAGCTCACTCCAAAGAAGTCCTGGCTAAGCACTCTGGTTGCCACAGTGCTTTTCAGAGCAGACACTGAAGACACATTGCAGCTGGACGACCAGAGCTAAACTCTGAGATACCCTCACCCAGCTACTGCAGGGCCCTGGGGTTCCTCTATCAACACCTCCAGCCTGCTGTGGGAAGAAACCATGGCTGGGAAGGTGCTCCCTCCCATCATCTCTTCCTTGAAGGCAACAGTCAACAACTCATCGCCTCTGCCAGAAAGACATAACTGAGAGCATTAGAAGACATTTTCTTCCAACTAACCTCAAAAGACTCAGTCCCTTGCTGCTCAGTGCAAAGGTCCTGGAGTTTCTTGACAGGAAAAACAAACCAACCAACTAAATAAAAAACCCAGAAAAACTTGGGCAGAAAACCAGGCAAGCATCAGAACCCCTGCGCAGGTCACTGCACAGAGAAAAACCCCAGCCCCAGCTCTCTGGTCCAGAGTTGGCCCCAGGCTGAGGAGCCCAAGCAGCACAGGTCAAACTCACAGGAGGGTATGGCTGCCTTTATAATGCTTGTGCTGGCCCCGGACAAAGGGAAGAGGGAAGGGGGCACCTCATTTGGGAGTAAACATTTACGTGCGTTGACACATACAGTCTTCAAGTTTGTACACCAGAGAAACCAGGACTTTAAATATCAGAGCATTCCCAAACAAGAGATTAGTACATGGGAAAGGGACATAACTTTTTTCTCTTTTTTAGGATGCCTTAGACGCTTCACAGGCTATTTTCTTTTTTTTTAAAAAAAAAAGAAAGAAAGAAAGAAAAAAAGAGGAAGAATAATTATTAAAAAAGAAACACACATCAGTAAACTGTTAAGCAAACAGCCTCCTCCACACTCCAACTGACCGCAAAGCCAGCATTGCTGCTAATAAATTAGAGGGTGCGGGTGCAGCTCTTGCCCACAAGTCTCTATACAACGGGAAACCTTTTCTAAACGTCCACAGCTCTTGCCAGGTCTCAGATGGTCACTGGGGGATTCCCTCTGCCCTCCAAGTACCTGCTTCTCACTGATCCTGCATCTGCTGCTGCATCTTCTGCAGCATCTCTTGCATCCGCCGTAACTGCACGAAACATAGAGACAGTCAACATAGAAGAGATAGTCAAAAAGGGATCTGCTCTGGCCAGGAGCTGATGATCTGCACTGGGGCCAGTCCCTCGGAGCTGATAAAGGGATCCCTCAGAGAGTAATAACTTCTGCCTGAGCAAAGAGGCATCTGTATCTGGGGTGGAATAAAGCCACGTTTCCCTGAAAGAGGAAGCCACAGCTTTCACACCCTGTCCTCCATCCTAGGAGCCCGTGATGGTGGAAGAAAGGAGTGAGAAGCCCAGGACAGCCTCTATGGGGCAATCCTGGAGAAACTCCTCAGATTCCAGCTCCAACACCAAGGAGGCCCAGGCAGAAATGAGTCTCACCTCCTCATCCTTCATTTTGATCAGCTTCTCTGTCTCCGTGTCTGGTGTTGGGAGAGGCAGGATAGGAATCGGGCTTTCTATCCTGTTGTCCTGAGTAAGCTTGCTGGAGACATGGAGAGAGGGAAGAAACACAGTCAGCAGTGGATCAGGATGGCTGGTATGGTGTCACCATGCGACGGCTTTCACGCACAATGGCAGACCTGCCAGCAACACAACAGCATGCACCCAGACAGCTGAAGGGGCTGTGGGAGAAGTGTGGGAGGCACTTGGATAAAGAATGAGATCAGTCAATAGAAGTTTTCAAAATACAAGCTTGTGGTTAGCTAAGAGAGAAAATCCAAACTACACTTACGCAAAAAGGACTGATGATTCTGACCACCCTGGTAACTGTGTTGACAATCTTAGCAGAGACATTTACAGACAATTTACACAGACTCCTTTGGTTCATCTGTGCGCGTGTCTACCTGCATGCACGCAGCATCAACACCAACTACGAGCAGCTCTAAGGTACCACGTGCTCACTGTGGCCCTTTTTTAGCCAGGAAGATAAAACCAGGAGAGCTAATTGCTGCTAGTCTGAAAACAAAGCCTGCCCCTCATATTCAGGTGAGAGACACGAGACACAACAGGCACGGCCGAGCAGCACTGCGACGAGGGCTGTGGGTGCACACGAGTGCAGGCAGGGGAATGAGGAAGGACTGACTTTCTTCCAAAAATCAGAGGAGCTCTCATTAGGTGAGGAAGGAGCAGCAGTGGCCAAAGACGCCTGGGCTGAAAGTAGAAATTCCAGATGCGACTTGCAGGCTTCACCACTTGGAGGCACCGTTGGCTCATTACTGAGTCAATTCCAGGCCTGGAGCTTGAGCTCTCCTCCCAAAACGTCTCTCTACAAAAGAACCCTCATCCCACTGCTAGAAATGGCCACACTCTGGTTTTTATGAGATTTGTGCACTGGCAAGGAGTGAGATACAGTATCAAAATAAGCTTTTCTTAAGCTGAGCAACTGCTTTTCCATCATGGTCTTCTTTTAATAGATACACAGCCCACCTAAATAGCAGCTGTGACACTTCTCACAGATCTCCAGCACTTTACATAGTTATTTTGGGACTCTGTATTCTCACTGTTGAAAAAGACAGGCTCATCTGCTATGCAAAAGGACTGAGACACACTGTGCGTGAACGAAATGTGCCAATCTGCACGCTTGCACACATGCAGGACTCTTCCTTTGTGAAGCGAAGCCATTTCTGCTCTGCAACAGGGCAGCACAGAGCTGCCCAGTGAGTTCAGGCAGGATGCTAAAGGGATGGTTTAAACAGAGGAGCCAAGACCTGCTTAAACCTAAATTTTGTCATTAGTACTTCAGTCATAGAAGGGAGAAGCAAAAAAAAAAAAAAGAGGTTTCAAATGAGAAGTCCATGAGTGTTCTTTCTTCTATTTTCTGATCATTGTGACTAAAACCACAGGCAAGCACATGTAATGGGAAGACAATGCAGAGAAATCTTTGGAGATGTGTTAAGCGTCTGCTAATTGCCTGGGCTCTATTGTCTGAGAAACAGCGGCATCCCAAGGGTCATGCTCTCATTCAGGATAGAACTGCAGACTGCAGAATGCCTTCCTCTGTGGAAACGCACACAGCTACCACCCACCAGAGAGGTAATTTATCCTCTGTTTCATTAAGGTGCATGTATTTCACCCAATGCTAGGAACAGCTCTTCTCACTGTCCTCAGACAGTAAGTCTTCCCACCGTGGGTTCAGGCTGTGGGAGACACGCTTGGATTTACTATTTTATTTCCCAGCGCCATTCCGCAGGCTGCAGCCCAGCATGTCCTCCGCAGACCCACAGCCTCCTGACTGACAAACTGTTCTGAGAGCAACCTCAGCTCTACAGAGACTAAGACACCCCTGCCACCTCCAGTTGAAGTGGTGGGGACCCACCTGGTCATTTGCTGGATGCACTGCGCTCGGTAGTTCTCATAGTGGACATCACAAGTGACGTCCTTCAGGTCGTGCATGTGTGTCCGGATCAGCATGTTCCGCAGCTTCACAAAGTCGCAGTGTGCCTGGTTTTCCACTGTGAAAACAACAACAGGAGAGTGCTTGGATGTCACACCTCACCAGCCCCTTCCCGAGAGCCCCATCCTGGCACCCGGGCTGGACTAAAATTCCCTCCAGAGCTTCTTCTCCATCCTCTCCTCGCTCTTCCCCACCACTGCCTGGGGCTCTCTTGCTGGCCTCGGCACAGGCCTCCATGACGCTCTGCACTTCTCAATGCTGAGGCCAGGCTGATGAAGTCACTGTGTTCCCAGGACTTTTTCTGCATAAGAGGATTAAACAAGCACATACAGTAGAGCCCTGAAAGAGGATGCTGCTCCCAAGTACATGGAATGTCATTGTTATAACCACAGTGAGTGCAGCGAGTGCTGGAAGCAAACTGCTCGTCTCCTCAGAATCTAGGACTGATAGAAAGATCTCTGCATGCAAAATCAGCCTCTGATAGGCAAAGCCATGAGCAAGCAATGGTCTGGAGAGCTGAAAGAACTGCTGTTACCAAGAGGAGCCAGGCTCCAGGAAGCCCTGTGGGACTGCAGGGAAGCACCGGGCTCAGTAGCTGTGTGCCTGTCCTAACGATCTCCAATTACCTCTCTGCAGGCCTGCAGGGAAGCCGGCTGTATCAGGCCCAGTGTTTCACAAAGCTGATCCCACTGCCAAATACCAGCACCCCAACAGGCACGGCCCTCTTCAGAGCCATGGAGAGAGCAGAACCAGCAGCTGGGCAGTCCAAGCAGCTGGCACCAGCCCATCAGTGCACACACATGCTTTGGGGATCTTAAGCAATGCACCAGCATGGGAGGGTCAGCAACAGCAACAAAAGCCATTCCAGGGTTATTCTGCCTATGGTCTTTATGAAATTTCTCCCTTTAGAAAAGAAGAAAGCTAGAGACAAACATATTGTGCACCAGCACAGCCTCCAGTCCAAGAACTCCAGCACACACAGAAGTGGCAGCAGAGGGGGCGGTGCAGGAGGGTTATGGCTTAGTTTGGCTGAGGGCAATGGCTTCTCCCCAGACACTAAAGTGGCAATGTCTAGCCTACTCCCTTAACAAGAAGCCATATCCTAGTGCCTTAAAGCCCAAGCATTCTTCCATTCACACTGGAGTCTCTCTTCTTCAGTCTGCCATGGCTTCAGAGGCAGGGTGATTGCTATACTCCCAGTAAGAGACCTCCTGAGCTGGTCCCAGCATCTCTGTCTCGACCCTACCTTGTCTCCTGACATGTGCCAAAGGTGGTACAAGCAGTCGAGGCCGTGCAGAGATGACTGACTTCCCTGTTCCAAGTGTCTGTCTGTTCCTCCCCTCTCCCTGCCTGCCCCTTGCTCACAGCGCTGGCTCCCGGGCAACACGCTTACCTTCCACAATGCCCCAGGGGTAGAGCCGTCCACGGACTCGCTGGCCTTTCGCCTCCACCACAGTGTTACTGCCGATGACAGCAAAGGGAGCGCTCTCCTGGAATGAGAGGCATCACTGAGCCCAGCTCAGCCTGGGGCTGCCCACGGATCCCTCCTCCAAGGGCCAAGCTCAAGCAGAATAGGAGGAGGAAGGTGCTGGTAGGAAAGGCACAGAGACATCCACACATGCCACAGCACAAGACACCACAACCCAGCTGCAGAGAAAAGCCTAAGGCACTGGGATCTGCAGGCAGCCTGATTTCCAGCTGTCCTGAGGAAAGCTGTGTCTCTGCAGGTGCCTGCATCCCGTTTTTGAGGGGAAGCTCTACAAGGAAGCAAGAGCAGAGAGGCAAGGACACCAAGCATGTGGCACAGTGTATGCCAAGAGCTTGTCTGGGTAGAGATGTACAGCCTGTGCTCCTCTCTGCTGAGGAGGGAGTCAAAGCCTATTGCAGCTCTTTGACAAGGATCCTTGCACACCCAGGGCTGGCTTAGCTTGGGAGAGGGTCAGGCCTGGGCTGTTGGGGCCTCCAGACAGGCCTGTATGATTGTGTTGTCCCCTTCCATGCAACAAATGTGCTACAGTGGTGCCTCATCACTCACAAATTGCTCCTCGTCACTGATGGCATCACTCAGAAATAGGTGCTTACAAACGCTGTACAACCCAGCCTTCATTTGAAACATACAGGCTGAAGCAGAGTGAGGGAAGTCTGCCACTGCCTGGTGGGAGAGCAGAAGTGCCATGTCTTCACGCCACACTTGATGTTACGGCAGCAGCAAGATGATCAGCACCTTCTCCAGCCACCTACCACGTGTGCCAACACAGGCTGTCCCCTGGGTAACAGCAGCACATGTCTTGGGTGCACGCAGGGCAGCTCTGGCTCCTTCTGGAGCAAACAACATTCTCATGAGCCCAACTTCCCAGTCCCCTGCTGAGCAGGTTCCTTACCTTTAGCTCTCTGTCTTGCTGCTTGAACTCCTCATCTTCATCAGAGTCACACTCAGGAAACTGGTACACTTTAATGCCGAATTTGTCGATCTCTTCCCGGATCTGTGTCCATGCAGGACAAAAATAAAAGGATGCAACACTGAATGCTGGGTTTATTGCCTGTTTGTGCTTCTATGTTTTTGCTACAGCCTATAGATGGCAAAAGAATTTGATGTTTCTTCTAGAACTCTGCAGACACCACTTCTCACAGCAGAACACTGCTGCCATTAGATTTGGAGGTATCACGTTTATACCTATACCAACATATCTGTATCTACACACACACGCACTACATACATAGAATCACAGAATCATAGACTGGACTAGGCTGGAAGGGACCTTAGAGATCATCTAGTCCAACCTCCCTGTCATGGGCAGGGACGTCACCTCTCGACTAGACCAGGCAATACATGTCCATATATGTACCTCCCCTCCCTCCTCAGCCCATCCCTGCCACCAGACCAGCTATACCCCTGCAGACAAAGAGCATCTCACCCTTTCTTTTAGCTTCCGGATCTCAGAGGGAATCAGACAGTCAGCTTTGGCAATCAGGGGCACAATGTTGACCTTCTCGTGCAGAGCCTTCATGAACTCAACATCCACAGGCCTCAGGCTGCAGCAGGGATGAGGAAGGACACAGTTAGCAAGGACACACTGGGCAGCTCTCCCTCCAGGCTCCCACCCACACAGCATGAAGGGAGAAGGACAACACTGCCACAAGAGCCTGAGGCAGCACTGGGACAGCCCTCAGCTAGGGTATCTCAGATTTTAGCTGCTGAATGTCTCACACAGACACAGGCTGGGTATTTGTCCTTTTGCAGGCCAAACACTGCCCAGGCTACAGCCCAGGGCCTCCCCGGAGCTGCCCTCTCTGCCACAGGCAGCCGACACGGTCCCTCCAGCTGCTCCAAACCAGGGCTGGCACATGAGCCAGCAAGGGCCAGCGACCAAAGGTAGTTTAAAATTCCCTTTTCTACCCATCAGTCAGGTTTAGATAGACAGGGAGACACACGTCGGCATGGCATTATTTCTCCTGGTTTCCAAAACAGGCTGTAAGGCCTGAGGGAGCTCCGCTGTGCCTGATCACCACCAGCCTGTCATGCCAGCAAAGGGGGAGGGAGGTGGTGCCATGCTTGCCGAGGGAGAGCATCTGGATGGCTCTTCTCCTGTGCCAACAGCCCTGCCAACGTACCAACCCCTACAGGGTGATCCTGGGGAAAAAGGGTCTTCCCTCCCTGAGTCATATCCCAACCCTGGAGTGGAGGCTCTCACCCGTGCCCGAAGGGTGAGATGAAGTACAGGCAGCAGTGCACCCGGTTGTCCTGGATGTTCTTCCGGTTCAGGCCACTCTCATCACGGAAGTACTGTTCAAACTGCTGGTCAATGTAGTCAGTGATGGGCTTCCAGCTGAGAAGGGCAATTCAACCAAAACAAAATCATGTGTTTAACAGGACAGTGTCCCCTACGCACTACAAGGCAGCACCATCCCCTTCCCGCTTCCTGTGAAGCACCCATAGATAACAGACTTGGCCAAGTACAAGGAGGAAGGCAGCAGTGGCCTGCTTACCACTCGGTGTTGTTAACAGCATCTCCAAAGCCTGGTGTGTCCACTATGGTCAGCTTCAGCTTGACACCCTTCTCCTCAATGTCCACTGTGTGCTTGACAATCTCCACTGTCTGGTTGATCCTCTCTTTGAACAGGAATATGTGAGTTAAAGCCAGGCAGAAATGCTGGGGATCCCCCTTCACACCCATGACAAGCCAGCTCCCTCCTTATCACTGAGGACAGGGAGTAACACGGGTTTCAAAAAGCCCTGATTGTCCTCTAAGGAGCCTCAAGGGAGTGGCACTGAGAGAGGCTAGCAGCAGGAAGATAGACTCCTGAGAAGATACACAAACCTCTGAAGTGCCTGTAGCCCAGCTCTTCTCAACATTTTGTCCAGTCACTTGGGAAGGGGAATCCCTACCGCACTCCAGCATCCAGAACAAAAGACAAATCTCAACATCTCAACCCAAAGGGTTTGCTCTACAGTCTCGTCTTCCCTTCATAGGACAGCAGAGTCCTACAGGGAAACTCTTTTTGCTCAAATACCACTACCTCTGCGGCCAGCAAAAGAGAGCAGAGCACCAAACAACAGGGCTGGGATTCCGCCAAGTCTGTAGCTGCTGCTGAAGCAAGGAACCAATGTACTAGTCCTCAGGACAGTTTAGATCAGCAGGCACAAGAACCCTTCACCCTGCTTTGTCCCCAACTTACCCTCTGCGTTGAGAAGCTTTCTGTCTTTGTAGAGGTCTGTCAGGAACAGGCTATTCACCAGCGTGGATTTACCCAGACCAGACTCTCCTAATTGACAGAGTGCAAAGGGGAGGAGGGAAAAGCAAGGAACATGACCCACTAATTAACTTACAAATGAAACTCTGAACAAGGCTTTGAAACCTGAGCCAGAGGAAGCGCGAGAGACGAGCTGTCAGAAGCTGTTTATTGGCATTACATTTTTCCAGCAGTGGGAGGACTTTTGCTGCAAAATGTCTCAATCCTTGTACATATGTGACCTCCCAGCTCCTCCTCTCCTTCTTTCCCCTCAGTCCCCATCTGGTCCTGCCTTCATCACCCAGACCAGCCACTCTGTTGGAGGAGAATCTTTCCCAAGTGAGTTATGAGTGGTCAGGAGGGGCCCATTCCTCCTGGGAAAACTGTCTGGCTGCAGCACAGCCAGCACAGGCTGGGGAGCAAAGCAAGTCTGAGACAAGGACCAGAACGGAGTGAGGGGAGGATCCAGGCACTAATGGAATACCTAAGAGAAGTGAGGAGAGCTGGTCACCTCCATGCACCCACCATGCGGCTCAGCCACCTCCATCCAAGGGCAGTCTCACCTGCGACCATCAGGGTGAAGTCGAAACCCTTCTTCACAGATTTCCGGTGGACCTGGTTCGGCAGAGTGGCAAAGCCCACGTACTGCTTCTCATGGTCCTGCAGGGCAGAGGTGGATGGGAGCAGGTCAGGGTGTGCTGCCCCTCCTGCTCAAGCCTCACACAGCGACAGGAGTTTGACTCAAAAAGCCCCTGAGGCAGATCCAAAGGTTGGAGAAGAAGTCGGTTCCTGCTCAGGCAACAGTGTGGGTGAGGGCACACACCTCCTCTAGGCTCAGGGACCTCCCGAACATGGGCATGGAGGCCACCTCCTGCCAGCCACAGCCCTGCTCGGCTGCTCTCACCAGCCAACACCACAGGTCATGGCAGCCTCCCAGCACGGAGACCACAAGAAAAAAGCCACATCCCGCTGTTCCCACCAGAAAGCACATCTGGGGCTGCTACTGTCACACAACCTTCCTAACTCTTTGCTTCTCCTGCACAGCCGCAGGCTCCCTTCACAGCAGAGTCAACAAATGTCACCTGTTCCCAGGTCTTTCAGAGTCATTTCTACATCTCTTCCTCCAGAGCGTGCACGGTACGTGACTGAGAGCTCTCTGTAATTAGCACCCCGGGGTTTGTGGCGTCCTGAGCCACGTCTAGAGGAAGGTGCAGTGGCTTGGCTGCTGCCTGACCTGAGAGGGGATTATTTCTTGCTGTGTCACAGCCACTCCTGGCTGAGTAAGAGGAAATCCTGAATAATCTCTAGTGTTATTTCTGAAGACATAGAAGTTCAAGGAGCATCAAAAGTGGGAAGATGCAGAAATATTGATAAAACATGTAAGACGCTCTTGGTGAGAGTATTACATACAGCGCTAGAGCATTCCCTACTGCCCAGCTGTCCCCAGACACAGCCTCCCATCACCGAGCACTATCCCCGTGAAACACAGCCACAAACACAACTGAAGCACACACATTGCAGGGCCACGCCTCAGTGCAAGGACCAGTGCTGCTCAGTGAGTGCCACAAATACACAATATCCTTCCCCTTGTGCTCCTCAGACAGCCAGGCTTTGGGCTGGAGCAGGAAGAGACTTACCCTGATCTTCACCAGACTTTGGAAAGACAACAATCACCTGCTCTGTCCCATAACTTGACATGTGAAACAGTACTAGCAATGTGCTAATAAAACTGTAGCTGAGGCTCAGGGTGTGTTTCTCTTATTTTGTTTTTAAATCTAGATGACTAAGGGCTGACAGCGGAGACACTGGGGAGCTGAGCTCTGGTGCAACTTCGCTTACTTAAGCCAAGTGTAACTGGCTGAACCCGATCTCTCGTTTCTCTTGCCCGACCAGGAAAGCACATTACCTATTGTACCTCTCTCTGGTTACCTCTCCATAGCTCAGTAGAATCATGATACTTGAAATAAGCAAATCTCGGTTGGTGCAAAGCACTGCCCTTCACCCACAATTCATGTGGTCATTTCCCTCACAGCAAGAAAGGTCAGTGCTGAGCACAACCCCAAGAGAAGACCTTCCCTGGTAGTGGGAAACAGCCAGGGTCGCAAGGGGAAAGGCCCTGGGCCCTGCCAAGCCTCCCTTGGACCTGCCATGGGCACACTGCAGAGTCCTGCCAGCAACCAGCGGCCAGTGTGTTGGCCAAGGGTGAAGGCAAGAGATGCACGGAAAATTTTGAGGAGGGACACCCTCCTTCTAACAGCTTTCTCTCAGGAACAACACTGTGGTCCCTGCACCAGGGTCAGCCTAGACCCACAGCTCCTCAACTTGGCTTCGAGACACCTGATATGTGCTCCCATCCCAGCCATGTTCGGGACCTGTGACAGGTAAGTGCCACCGTCTCCGCTTGTGTGTCAACATTAACATCTCACTTAAGGAGCTCAGCCTCCTGACCCTGGTGTCTGCCTTGCTCAAAGCTCTACACCACTCACCATCTCCACTAGGACCTGTCACGGATGCTACCTGTAGAACAACTATGCACAGGGTGGAGAGCGCTGAAGGGGGTGTAGAAGACTGGGAGGGCTACTGAAGGAGGCAGTTAGCTCTCTGGGTGGTGAAAAGCTAAAATCCACTAACTAGATGAGAGACTTGGACCGAGGGAGTTCCTGGAGGAACATGGCCTCTCCACGTCCTCCTGACCCTCGCAAGCCAGCTCCCATTAAGCTGACACAAGCTGGGACAGCCGGTCGCTGCACCGCGCTTCCCTCGTCAGCCCCAGCTGTTGGGAAAGGGCCCCGGCCAGCTGAGCCAGCAGCGCTCTGGCACGAGGAGTCCCTTTCCCTTCTGCCTCCTCCACGTGCTGCCTTTGTTCCCGCTGGCGTCCTTCTCCCACATGCCTGGAAACGTGCCCCGCACGTGCCCCGCGCACTGCAGCAGAGGCCACCAAGAGATGTGGCCATCCTTTAGGGCCCTGTTACAAACCAAAGCACCCCAGGCCAAGCAAAACCTGTCTGTACCCCCCTCAGCACACACCAGACACACAGCGACATGCCAGGCCCTCACATACTCCACCACCTGCCAAGGCTCCCTGGCTGGCAGTGCTCTCCCTGGGAGTTCAAGGCAAGGAACAAAGCACTGACAGGTTCAAGTCCTGCTCCTGTCAGGGGTAGAAACATTCAGGATCGGTTGCACAGAGGAGATGCCATCCCCAGCACCGAGGTGTCCACAGGGCTGTCTGTACCTCCAAGACAGGATACAAAGCACAGTCTCCATCGCTCCTGTCCTTCCTGGTTCCCTCCCCACCTCTCCGGTGCATGTGTTCTTTAAACCTGTCTGGGTCTCCTGTGACTTCACCATCCAGCCTAGGGGCAAATGAGGCCTTGATGGATATATTCAAAAGGACTAAAATTAAACACCAAGGGACCACAGAAAATTTGAATAGCCCTCACTCCAGATCTGGAGCAAATCCTAGAAATGATGGAGCTTGTGCTGCGATCTTGGTGGCCAAGTCTCCACTTCTTTCGGGGGGAGCCCCACTCAGTGTCACAGTCTCCAGCACAAGCCTTCCAGCTCCCTCCTGGACAGCTCTTCCTCCAGCCCTTCCCTCTGGCGCTGCACGAACCAGCAGAGCACAGCCCCAGTGGAGAGGCAGACCCTTCACTTCCTTCCATTGACAGAAAGCTGCATAAATTTATAACACAAACAGCCTCCGGGGCATCTCCCGCGTACATCTGCTGCCTTGGGCCTGAGCACCGGAATATCAGCAAAATCACTCGCAAAACCACCAGCATTTGCCGCAGCAGAAGGAAAACCGGCTAGCAAAGCACAGCATTAGCATGCTAACATAAACCACACTGTGTCTGGGCACACACAGAGCGTTAACTCCTGCCCTGGGCCCCCCCAAGCACAGACAGGGAATCACTGCATCAAGTAACTGCACGAAAATAGGTCGTGCATCTCCCAGCTGTCCAATTCGCCCCTCGGCCCTGCTCCCCCGGGGGCTTCTCCCCTCCTTTACGTCCCCGCCATCGCTCCCTTACCAGCGTCTTTCCATTCCTCTGCTCCTCAGAGGTCTCATCTCGTGCTGCACACGTCTTCTCGGGCACCATCCTCCCCCCTCCTGTCCCCGCTGCTCCCTGGCTCGCCCAGTGCTATAAATACATCCCCGTACCTTCAGCTTGGCTGGGTGGCTTCGCTGTGCCTGCGTCCGGGGAGAAAGCAGCCGCTCCACTAACCGCTCCTGAATAATGATCGAATCCATAACCGCGGCCGGCAGGACGGACAGCCACCAGGGGCCAAGAAAAAGAAAACCCAACCCATGTGTTCCTTCCCAGCCTTCGCTAAATCCATGCGGCAGCCCCCCCGCCTACGCATGCACACACACACGCAGGGCTGGCTCAGCTCGCCTCGGCGCAGCAGCCCGGCGAGGCCAGGAGGAGAGCCCAGGAGAGGAGCGAAGAGGCCAGGAGAGGCGAGCAGCCTCCCATGGCAGCTGCCTGGGATTTCCTGCCTCGCCTGAGCTGCGGGAGGAGCCTGCCAGCAAGGAGAGGACAAAAGCCACCAGGGCCACAGGCCAGAGGCAATGTCTCTCGCTCTGCCAGTGTCCCGCGGAGAGGTTGCGCACGTACCGGATGCTGTTCCAGCCCTGAGTCTGACTCCTCTTGTCAGATGGGCTTATTCAGCTGGAGGATTTCTTAGATATCCTGACTGAGGCAGCTGAGGCAAAAGTTTGCAGCAAGGAAACCTGCTCGTGGTGAAAACGTGTTGCTTCTGGTTGTGTGTGGGAAGGTCTAAAGGGCACAGAAAGCTCCCAAAAAGCAGGGTCCGAATTTAGCCCCCAGATCCTAGTCCTGGTTAACGTGGATCTGCCTCCACATAGTGCAGGTCCATCTGTTGTCTAGTCCAGGCTCTATTGCAGCCTCATCTCTGAATTCAATTGAAACAGCAGCTGATGTATTCTGGACCTTACAGCACCCATTTAAGCTTTGAAGACATTTCAAAATAAAGAAGTATCTATGTATTTAAGCATAAGAATCCAGCCCAGCAACAGCCCAGCATGCACAGAAAAGTCATTCAAACGTTCTATGTATAAGACCCATTTTCCAGCTTTTCTATGCAGCCAAAGAAATTGAATAGGCATTTTTCTGAAACAGACAAAAGCTAATAACTTCATATAATCATACAATTCCAGAAACTGAGGGGAGTGTTTAATATCACAGCATGTATAACAACGTCACACGAAATGGCAGCACTGGTGGTGCTGGAGGAATTGGGCACTTGCCACACGGGTTCCTGAGCAGCTTTCTGCCCACACTGAGGGAAGGACACAAACTGCAGCCACACTCCTGCCCGGCCCCCAGCCCGAGCTCTCGGGGCTCCTCTGGGCCTCCCAGCACAGTGGTAGGTCAGGCTACGCTCATAACAGCTTTTTCACTTCTAGATTAACAATACCTAATCCTTACTTTTCTGATGGTGTCTGTGGCTTGTGCATGACTGAGGAGCAATGAAGGTACCACACTGCCTGCGCTGGGCAGCAAGAGCGATGGCTGAAGATACATCCAAACTTACTTGACATAACACAGAGGTTTTACCAGTCCTTCCACACCATGAACCATGATAGCTGCAAGCAAACTCTCTCCAGCTCCCGTGAATTCTCATAGTTTGGTAAACCCTTGTCTGAGGACCAAGGCCACAGGGCAACCAACCACAAGCATCTTCCACAGGCACATGGAGACATGCTGTCCCCACAAGCCCACTGCACCAAGTCAGAGCATTCTTCTGTGCTGGAATCAGAGACCAAGTCAATAATGATGTCGTTGGGACAAAACCACAATGTTGTTCCTGGCCCCAGAAGCCGTACTGACAGTGCAGAGCTCTCCCCTCACATCAACCAGAACCCATGGGAGGGGAGTGAGGGGAAGAAGTACGTTGCAGGGAGACAAGGTTGCAGCCAGCACGCAGGACAGGTCCCCCACCCACAGGCGAGCTCCCTGGCATAGATGCTGTGACTGCAGTACTTGGGCTGCATCCTTGGTGAACAATCAGGAGCATGTAATGGACGGGAAATCTTCAGTCCGGTCCAGACAGACACTCTTGAGCAGCACAGAGCCAGGCAACAGGGTCCCGTCAAGGACGCACCCGGCCAGCCCAGCCTGCGCAGGCGACTGCTGAAGCTCTGCACATCCATGGCTCAGCAGGGTCAGCATTTATGTCATAACAGCATTTGTGTTTTTTCCTCTGAAGCAGACAAAGTTATTTTCAGAATTCCCCTTAGAAGGGAAATTTGGTTCCTGGCTGTTTTCTACCAGAACAGGAAGGGAAGTTCCAGAGGAGTTCAAAAGGAACAGCAGCAGCCACTAAACCTATTCCCAGCTTGGGCCAGGACAACAGAGGCTGAGGAGCTGCAGGAGTCTTCCCTGTGGGTGCACAACTGGGAACCTCCATGGCTCCGTTCCCACCTTCTCCTCCTGCTGTGTCCTCTCCCACTATATGGAAAGTCAGTGCTGATGAATCTCACGAGTATCACCAGCAGAGCTGCACACTCACCCTGAGGTTCTTGTTGGCCTGACCCAAGAGAAGACTCTGATGCTTAATTTAACTTTGAACTTGCAAGCAGACCTCTATGTAAGTGGTTGCTGGGAGCTGACCCTTTAGCCAGGCTTGATCCTTTGATGCTCAGGGAAAAGCAAGATACCAGACCAGAAATGCAGAAATTCCAAAGTCCGGCATTAATCTCCTGTACGTACAGTGCCGCAAGCACAGTCAACACAGCAACCAGATCGCCCCAGTCTTTTCTTTAACCTAGCCCACAGGTCAATCTTTAATTTCCGCTCAAGGATCACTGCTGCTTTGTCACATAATCCCTCCAGAAATCTATCAAGTTCCATTTTAAAGGTATTTGTGCTCCCTGCTTCCATTTGAAGTACCTCACGCTTCCAAAGAGGCACTGCATGACTCATGCGATGCCTCCACTTCCAGCTCTGAAAAAGGAGCAATGACCATAAATTGCTTCCTGCCCGTTTAAACTCGTGACTCTCTCTGGAGCACGTTCACAGCTCTTGTCATACCCAGTTCCTCTGCTCATCATTTAGGATAATCTGCAAAATGTCACAAATTGGCCAAGATGTGGAGCTGACTGGAATTCTTCCACAATTCGCTGGGTTGCTTTCCTCTCCGCAGAAGCACAGGAGACATTTCCAGCCAGCCCTTCCCCAGTGCCGTACCAACGAGCTCCACGCGAGGGAGAAGCCAGCCCGCAGAAGAGCAGGTCCCGCAGGGTCACGGGGCTGCGCCCGGTGTCTGAAAAGGGATCTCCCACGGCGGCTTTTCCTGACCAGGGGCAGACAGAAACCAATTTGCAGATCCAATCTGTGACCCTCGTTGCTTCTGCCTCAAACAGGGTCACAGTCACTGGCACCTCCAGTTATGAACACAGTTAAAACTGTAGCAAAGGATAGAGGTTTCCAAATTTAGCTGTTCAGACAGGAGGAGAAACGAGGTGGCTTAGGAAGGTCTGAAGTACTACCACTGCTCACCTTGGCTTCATCCTCCAGCTCTGCACCTCAAAACAAGCTTAAATAGATTCCCTGCTTCTCATCGCAAAGCCACAGGCTGGGAAAACCAGAGAGAGGCAGAGTAGAGCCCTGCCAGCCCCAGGAAATGGCGAACAGGAACGCTTGTGAGACAAACAGGTACACACTGCTCCATGGTATGGATGCTGGCTGCCAAGACAGTGGAAAATAACGTTGATTTATCCTTCAAAATGAAAGGGCACTGCTTCTCCAGCTCGCAGGTTCTAAATCCAAACGACAAGGGCACCAGCCGTTTTGGAAGCTTTTGATGCACATTAACACACATGAACAGAAAAAAGCTGGGGAAAGGATCCTACAGAAGGTCCGCTTTAAAGTTATAGGTAGTGGTCCCAATCCTGCGATCCTTACTCACCGAGTAGTCCCTTTGAAATAGAGACGACTGCTCACGTGAGTAAGGGATGCAGGATCAAGCCTGTCTACCAAAGAGGCTCTGAATCCTGAACCAGAGGGGCCTTCACGGCCTCTGAGCACTGTGAGGCACTTCTGCCTGGTCCAGCAGGGACTAGCCCAAGGGCATTGCCGAGGAAGATGGTCCAGGCTGGGGCAGCACACCTGAGAACAGCACATCGAGCACAGAGAGCAAGGCAGTGCACAAACCAGGCTGGAAAAGGAATGCTCCACCCAAACAGGGCTGCTGCTGGTTCCTTGCCAGTACGCCTGTCTCACAGACACTCCCAGCTCTGCAAAGAGGTCTTTCTTAACCCTGCTGTCCTCCCAGCAGGCTCCTGAAAACAATATTGGGAGAATGAAAGCCAACTGTCTTGGGATAGCTCCCAACTTCTAGCTGGGTCTGCCAGCTGCAATTAACATAACTTTAGGAGTCGCTGATGCCCACAAGAGAGGAGAATAAACTCACTCTAAGCTCACCAGATCGTTTTTAATTCCATTAGTTAAGAGGAAAAAAAGCAGCTCTCTAAGCAATCTTCAGTCCGGGGAGGTACCCAGGGAGAGGAAAGTCAGCCCCAGCCTGTGTGAGGAATAAGCCTGAAAAACTCTGCAGGCTGCACCCTTCAAGGCCAGACTGCTGCTTTCCATGACAAGGAGGTAGAGGCACCTCCTCCTTCCTAGGGGGTCTCCTGCAGGTCTCCATCCAGCACTCAGGCCCTCAGGCTCCATCCCACCCTGGTCCCAGCTGCCCACGTGGGGTCACACCACAGTACCATGAAGGACAGTCCTTGTGCACGCTCACCGAGATGGCAGACGTGCACAGGGATCTCCGCCTTCCCTCACCCTTGGGCTTGCACCAGCCCACTTGACTGAGAGGAGCCTGCTGAAAGGGTACCAGGCATTCACCCTCCTCCCGCTGCATCTGCACAGCTCTGTCCATGCTCCACTTCTGCCAAGACAGGACACGGTCATACACAGCTGCAAAGTGCCACCCCTTGGAGCCTAGCACAGGGCAGTGTCCCCGGCAAACACACCTATGTGGCTTCCAGTCTCTCTCATCCAGCAGCTGTGACGTGCGCTCGGCCATCTGCCATCCCAGAGGGGACCCCCAGGAGCCCATTTCCCAGCCCTGCCGTTTGACCCGTCTGTGCAAATCTCACCGCCCACATCAGTCTGCTTGGGGCTGGGCCCTGCGTCAGGACTAGTGTCTGTCTTTGCAGATCGATAATTAGATTCCCTTTCCACTTCCTTTTCTTCCTGATGGTTTCTCTGGCTGGCAGCTCCCCCGCAGCCCTGCACAATCCAGCAGCATTAGTCAGAGGGAAGTTCTGCTCCTTTCCTGCCCTGGATGTTGCTCTTGCTTCAATGTAAACAGCAGAATGAACTGCACAAGGGTTTGAGTACTTTGTTGCAGAAGCATTTATCCTTTTCAGTCCGGCAAACAGGACTTCCCCTTCCATACCTACACCCCACCCCTTCTCCCCAAGTGACACAGAAAATGTGTGTGATTAAAATGAGTGTGATGCTGTTGGCAGTTGGAAGCAATTACCTCATCAGCAGAAACAAGCAATTAGGTGCACTGGGGTTGCAGCACACCTCCATTTATGATCAGTGGTGCAAACACTCCTTTCAGGTAGGGCCTAAAAAAGCACACCTGCTTATCAGCAACGGTGTGAGATGCTTTCAGAAAAAGATCGTAACACTCTCCTGCAGGAAACCTGAGGAAGAGATGGAGGAACACTGGGTAACGCACAGAGAGTCTGGGGACCAGGACTGTTCCTCAGTTCCCTGTGGCTGTGCAGCCACCCAGCATTCACCCCAGCTCCTTGTACCCTGCCAGTGCCGACAGCGAGGCCATGGCTGACGAGGATGCTGTCAGAATAATCAAAAAGGGAATCACGAGACGCTCTCCCACACCTTCCTCTCCCCTTCTTCCCCATCTACTTGCTCCAGTAAACACCAAACCTGGTTACATCTCCTTACAAGTCACCACTTCTCTGTGCCCTGCAGCGTGACTAGAGACTCACATTTTATTAAAGGCTGCAGTGACAGGAGAAAAGTTCAAGTCACTGAATATCTAAATCAAACTGTGCTGTCACAGGGAATTTAAACAAAGTTTATTCCAAGCTTAGGACTAATAGTTAATGTCTGTTGAACGCTGTTTCTCCTTATCAGAGGTGCTGACCAGCAGTGAAAAAAGGAGAATAGTTAAGTCAAAGTTCACAGTGAAACAGAGCAAAAAACCTTCTCGGATGGAGAAGGATCTGGCTCAGAATCTTATCAGAACTTGTGCTGGATACCAGAGTTACCCATGCCCTTCCGTACCACCAGTGTGATACGCCAGGTCTGGAACTCACAGTAAGGATGACCACATGAACTATTTACGGAGACTAATGGACACTGACAGGTCCTGATGGCTCTGTGGTGTCCACATGAACTCCCGGTATGAGACTGCTGCAGGAAACTCCGCAGGTCGCTGGGCTGTGAGGTTGGCTCGGGTTTGCAGCGCTCTTGCAACAGCGAGGCGGCACCAGGCAGCCCAGCACAGAGCCGTGAGCCAGCACGCCCCACTAGCGCAGCAGCCTCTGCCTGCTTCGGTCTGGTCCCAAACTTCATCAGCAGTTTTGGAGAAGTGAGAGATTCCTACTAACTGCTGAGATGACGCCATCTGCTTCCATTTATGTGTTGGCTCACAGGAGTGGCTACAGGGCAAAGGAGTCCAGAGAGACTTTGCTCTCCTGAGCACACAAGGACTGAACAGCCAGCCAGCCGGGACCGACACAGCCTCAGTTCGCCCTTGCCTGTGTCAAAGTACACATCTGGGAGGCACAGCGGCCCTCCCACTTTGGTTTTGCTATCAAGCTCTGTCATACCCTCACCCATCACAGGCCACTTCCCTGCAGGCACAGAGAACCTGCCCACAGTAGACAGCACAACGGCACTGCTCTGCGTTCACTAAGCTGTTCCCCCATCTCCTGGTCTGTGCTCTAGATAGCCAAAAGGAACCTGTCACTGCTAAGCTAAGATCCCAAAATCAACAGCTACTAGGACCCTTCTATATCAGTGTCTGCAGAGAACTCTTTACGCATCTTTCTCATGTATTTATTTTTAAGTAAGTATGCGCTGCGTGGGGCAACCACATATCCACCTGCCCCAACAAGGGGCAAGACATGCTGGTGGTGCCTGTGCACTCCTAGTGAGCAGAAAAGCACAGAGTAGATAAGATAAAAACGGCAGTGTGTAGTATAGGAGTGTCTAGGTGGCTTCTGAAAACGGTAGCAGGAGGAGAAAAGGGATAGAAACGGGAGACACCCTGTGTGAGGTGGGCAAAAGCAGTACCGGCCCTGTGGGATGGCAGCTGAACTCTGGGAGGACTCTGCTGCCTCATGTTACTGGTCATTCTTGTCTTGGGAGTGAAAATACTCTTCTTGCTCAACAGGAGGTTTCATGCTTTGAAACATTGCTTAATTCTTGGCAATCTGAGTTCAGCAACTACCCTTTTCCTGTGGTTGCTGCTTCCTCTCCGAGCATATAGCGTTTTTCAGAGCCAGAAGAGACATTATGCTCCTCTCATCCTGTCTCCAGGTCCTGCAATTCCCCTCAGCAGTAACTCCTGTTAGAAGAACTGGAGCCTGTGGTGGTCTTGCAACATGCATGAATTTCTCCCTTCCTTCCCAACAAAATCTTCATAGTCTTGTTTGGAGAGAGCTGAACTGAGTTTTCCTGAAGAAGAGTGCTCTTAGGTGAAAAAAGGATGAAATATCAGGATGTACCATGAACAAAATGCTGCAGCCCTCACACTGCAGCAGCAGCAACCAGCTAGACAAAACTCCAGAATCAAAAGCCTGGAGCTTTTCGGGATACTCCCCAACATGATCTTGTCCTCCTACCCCAATTCCTAGCTTCTAAGCCCATTTGTGGTTTCACATACCCCACCACCAACCTTGCTGCTCTAGAGAAGGCAGCTCCGAATCACCCAGCAGGCACCTCCCGCTGGCACAGCCATGCTCAGCTCCGCACCAGCACGGCACCAAGGCTGCAACCAGAGACGGACGAGCGGCCAGACCTCAAGTTCATTCTCAATCGCTAGAAATGACAGCTTTCTCTAAAGCGTATCCTCCTGTAATGAGTGTATCTAGTGTAACAGCCCAAGCAGAGAAGCTTCCCTCACTTCTCGAATCTGACTTTGCTTTGCTGTCACATATTGTCAAGCAGTCCCACTCAGCCCTGCTCTGCTGAACTCTTCCCAAGACATACTTCTCAAAACCCCAGATACAGTGACACGACCATCCTAGTTCATTACAGCCCTGGCCCAGTCACTCTGAGGCCACTCCTGGGGACTTTAGGCACTGCGGGAAACACCTGCCTTCACAGGCACAGCTTCAGGCCACACACACAGCACAGAGCAGCCAGGCTGCTGCACATGGGACATGAGAGGCCAGCAGAGCCCTGCCTCCTGCAGCTCCTCAGCCCAAAGCGCAAAGCCGTGCTCAGGTAAGCAAGACCTGCTGCAAAGACCTCCCATAGCGAAGGAAGAACCAGTGACCCTGCCAGCCTGCTGCCAGTTAGACCTGAACTGGGGGGAGGCCCCAAGCAGCGCAGCAGGGCTGGGCACAGAGCCCCGCATTCACATCCCAACTCCAGAGCTGACAAACCTCCCGCTGAAGGCAGCGCTTGGTACAAAGGCTCATTTGTTCCGGACACACGAGCTCATTCCAGGCTGCCGCCCAGATACATCTTCTTTATTGTGTCCTCCTGACTCCAGCAACAGGCTGGGCTCGGGCTCAATGGCCCCTTTCTGGGATGCTGCTGGGGCTCACACAGAGGAGGCTGCAGATGGCAGAGGACTGCCAAGGTCCTGAGCCCTGCCAAGCACCGAGCACTGGCACTGCCTGTGCTTCACCACTGATGGCAGCACAAGCCACCCTTGGGGCTCCACTGACCCAAGGCCCTTCTCCCAGACACAGCAGAGCTCCGCTGTCATCCAGCCAGCCACAGTCACACGCACTGCACTCCAGTGCCGTGGGCACAGCTGTGGGATGCTGAGCAGAGCGGACAAATGGGACGGTTTTGTGCAAAATCCCTGCTTGTCCACGCACCTTCAGATTGTTCCATCACATACAACCAAGGCAGGAAGGAGGGAAATGGGACTGTAAGCTTGTCCTCGCCGTGACACAGTCATGGTGGGATCTGTTTCCAGTCCCTGCTCCCAGTGCAAGAGGGAAAAGGGGCAGGAAAGCTGGGAGAAGTCTCTTGCTAGATCCCATGAATGGTTAAACTCTCCCTATTTAGCAGTGGTGGGAAGGGATTTATCTCCAAGCAAGCGTCTTGATACCACCTGGGATGAGGCCAAGAGAAAAGCAAATTCCTCCGGCGAACTTACCCCCCTCATATATTGCCTACCCAACTGCAGGGAGTTTCCTCTGCAGCCACACAGCCACAGGGACATGAGAAAAGATTGCTTTTATTTTCCCACCCATAGCCTGCCACAGCCCAGCATCTTTTCAGCTTGAGCTCAAGCCAGAAGACAACTGGGCTTAAGGGGAAGTGGCTGGACTCCCCCACACAGCTTGTGAGACAGCGCTTGGAAGCTGTCTTTACTGGAGCACACAGTCATTTCCTGAAGCTCAGAGCTGCACTTGGCCGACCAGTTCCAACAGCCAGGGTAGAGCTGGGCTTGCTGGACACTGGCAGAGTCCAAGGACTCCAGGCTCCAACTGTGCAAGAGAATCCTGGCCATCTGAGTAGCAGACATCAAGGCAGGAGGAAGAAGGGCCATTTGCCATGTGAGGAAGGAGAATTCTCTAGCAGTTTCTGCAAGCAGCATCTGCCTGTGGTCTCCTGAGCCACCCAGCACTGCCTGGGACCCGGAGCTGACATCCCGGCTGGCTCCTATCTCACGTTCCAGGTCCCCAGTGTTCTGACTGATACCTCCGCTCCCCGAACACAAAGCCTCTGAGAGGACTCTAGCCCCCTTCTGCACTGATCCACTGGGCTCTCAGGTACAAAGACCCCAGCAGGGACTCTTCCATCCATGCATATACCTTCCCAGCACATGACCAACTGAGCAGATCTTCCAGTCAATCAGGCCTCAGAACCCTCTGAGACAGGCCTGAACTTTTCATCAGGAAACTGCTCTGATACGTGTCATTTCCAGTGTCTTAACCAGCTCTGTTTTTTTGACTCTGCTCTGCCTTCTCCTTTCTACTTCCCCCCTCACTCTAGCATGTAGAAAGACAAGAACAGAAAGATAAAAAAACCCACAGCCATCCCCACCTGCACAGTCTTACTGCCTGGCAGCGGGGAGCTGGGAGCACCGTGCTACAGCCCAGAAGCCAGGTACACCCCTCTCCTCAGGCAGACACACAGGGCTGCTTCCCAACACTGGTCTTGCTCCTCCACGGGCCGTTCCTGCCACCAGCACAAAATGGGCCACCCCACCCCCCCTGCCCGCTGTGGAGGTTACAGCCGTTGGAGAGAGCAGCGTAACAGCTCCAACATCGCTGAACAGCCTTAAATCCTGGTAATCGGGGCAAGATGCCAGGATCTCACAGGGCCAGAGCTGCGTCTTACCACACTCCGGGGGCTGGCAGACTGCGGGAAGCCTCGGGACGAGATCCTACCCCAGTACTTGCCAAGAGCACTCCGCTATATAGGAAGCACAGGGCTCTCGCCTGCATCGTTCAAAGAGCAGCACAAACTGCGGCCTTGGCTCCCAACGCTGCTCCACCTCAGAGCTGGAGACAGATGAGGTCACCTCGAGTCTGAAATCATTTCCGTTCTCAAGTTGCTCTCAAGACTGTGCCACAGATTAAAAAGAGCAAGATGGGTGGGGAGGGAAACCCAAATCAATGGAGCATGTTCTCCATTAAGAGCTCAACACTTCATTAATCTCTGTCTCCCACTCGACTGCCATCCAAACCCTCCACCCTCCCTTTTTCCCCTGCAAGAATAAACCTGGCAGGAGCCGCTTTGAATTAATACCAGGGTATGGCACAAGCTGCACGGTACTACCCTTGACCCCCAGCTGCCCAAATCCATCCCAAGCAGAGCAGTGGGGAGAAACTGCTGCTTGGTGCTGTCAGACTAGCTCAGCCACACTGCTCCACCTTGTGCCCAGCTCCAACTGCTGGCCTTCAAACGCCTTTTTTTTTTCTCACAGCGTTGGAAATGGCAACTGATCCTATCCACACAGCACTGAGCCCGTGGCCTCTCCTGCACAGCCACATTCTCTGCTGTCCAGGTGGCCACACTGGCCAAGGGGGCAGCAGGATTCTCCCACCTGGATCAGGCAGTACTGAGGAACCAGCTGAGCGAGGATGGTGGAAAGTCAAGTCACCAGCACAGGGGATTCCTAAGGAAAAGAGCCTTGCAATGGCTGCACTTGGCCAGGAGAAACCAGAATGACAGTTTAGCGGCATCAGCTGAAAAACACATTGACCACAGATGAATCAGTCCTTCATATTCTTGAAAGCACTGAGCTGACCACAGTATCCAACAGCGCCGCAAGCAGTAACGGCCAAGACACATCACTGTCACACCGCTCCCTCCTACGTGGTTGTGGTTTCTTCCTCTCACCCCACATTTTGCTCTGCACAGGAAGGCACTGAGGTTTTGCGGGTCTCTTCCAGAATTCCCAGTTTCATTGCAACAGCAGCCATCTGATGGGGCCGTTCTGTCAGCACGTGCAGCTGCTGTGATCCAAACGCTGTGTGAGTCCAGCCCAACTGCAGCCCATGCATGTGGCCTTGGCCTCACTTGTGCCACAGCAGCGACCGGCCAAAGCCCTGCTGGGCACGACACCTTCTCAGTCCCCTGCGGCAACGGGAGCTACTGCAAATGAATGGATAGAGAAGCAAGGAGCAGTGTATGCTTGAGTGTGCAAGTCTCACACGCTGCGTATTTCTAGGACTTCATTCAAGCATATGGAAGACTGGAACTCAGGAGCACGTGTGCTGCCAATTCTGTACTAGTTTCTGTGGATCACAAAACACCCCTGGGGCTGAACAGCAGAAGAAACAGAGCCTGACTGCTCTCCCAGAGAGCACTTTGCTCCCCAGCCTCTTTCCAGAGGCCAGCCCTGGATACCAACCAGACAAAAACACAACGAAAGCAAGAGGGCTTCAGCACTCCTAAAAGCAGTGGGCACCACAGAAAGGAACCTCTCAAATCCTGGCACCAGCCAGACCTGAGCTGTAGAGGTGGTTCCTCTTCAGCACAGACTAGGAATAAACATGCTGCAGGACAGATATGCTTCAGGAGAGGAAGCTGTTCCCACCTGGCCTCATTCCCACCAGCTTCTTTCTGTCAGTTTTGGCTTCACAGCTGTAACTTGGTAAGACGCCAGCGGAAGTCATCAACATAGCAAGGAACCAGCGGGGAGGCAAACAGCCAACAGACACGTTGCCTTGCTGGGGACATGAGGAGCATCACACCTCCTACGGGCAAGCGCCTGCTACCTCCCAACAGGAGAGCTCCACCAGCAAAGAGCTGAGCACAGCGTGCTCCCCACCTCCCCACCCTGAGAAACACCAACTACGCTGGGGAAGGAGCAGGTCTGAAGCTGAACGTTTGGGCTAAAGGGATTCCTGAGGCTCAAAGGCCTCTGAAAAGCTTCAGCTGTGGTGGGATTGACTCACAGAGGAGCAGAGTCACTCCTTCATCAAAGTAGCCACTGCGTATGCCTAAACATCACGGCCTCCAGACAGAAATGCCTCTAGACAGAGGTGTTACGTCCTGGGCTTCAGTTCTGCCACCTCTAAAGCAGCAGTGGGCAGAACTTCACTGCAAATTCCCACGCCTGTCCCGGCTGGGCTAGCACTGCCTGCCGAGCCTTTGAGGATCCTGGGCCGGAAGGCGTTCAGGAAGGGTTGTGCTCTTCACCTTGCACCCAGACACCCTGGAGAGCTCTGAGCCACCTCCTCTGTCCCAAAAAAAATCCAGCAACACCTGCTTGCTATAAGCTTCACACTTTTACAGTACTCCTCCTTTATGTGCAGGAACGGACAGTCATTTTGTCTGCAAAAAACTGTACATGAATAGTCCTGCAAGTGAGATCAGGTATGCAGTAACGCTCCCACAGAGTCTTCTCTAAGTTGTTGTTTTTCTGTTTTTTCTTTTATTTTATTTTAAAATTGCCCAATACATCAGTAAAAGCCATTCAGACTGAAAGCAAAGGCTTCGCTCGGGGCAGATTAGTGAGAATCAGACCGTACTGTATTTGAGGAATTCACAGATAGGACACAAGTAAACATCCAAAACCACACTCTATATTTTCCAAAACTATAGGCCGGAAAGATCTGCAAAGGCCTGTTGAATCTTCTGGACTGGATACGTAAGAGATGCTCTGAAATAATTTGTGTATTAAGAGCAATAGAAAGTAACTCCCTTCCCAGGCAAACCAGGCTTCCTCTGTGCAAAGGAACTGCAGAGTCATTAAGGACCCTGATAAAGTTAGAGATGACGAAGGTTATATTTTCCTTTTCCAGTAATACTTAGATTTAGCTATATAAACTGTTCCCCTGGGAGCAGATCCTATTTCACTGTTTACACATGAGTCTTAGAGTTGGATTTTAATGGTGAAAGCACCCACTCCCAAACTGCAGGGAGCCCAGTCAATAAAGACGTTCTTGCTAAAGCAAACAGCTGCCTCACGGCACTGCTCTCAAATCCTTTGCCCTGCCACCCTTGCTGTCACTGGCACAGCCAGACAGAGCAGGGCACGGAAGGAGTTTAGTCAGGCAAGAACGGCCTCAATTACCAACACAGCAAAAGGAGAGATCTGCAGTAGCAAATCCCGCATGTGTTTTTCACACTGTGACGTGTTTAGGTGAAGCAGAGACAGGCACATGGGCTGCAGAAGCATCCAGCCTCGGGGCACTGCTGAGCTCTTCAGCCCCAGATCTGTCATCCAGGGAGCGGATGGCATCAGCCACGCACTCCCAGAGAGCACGACGCCACGCACGGCGCGCGGAGCCGGAGTGCAACGGCAATCCCAGCCCCAAAGGGCTCGTCACCAGGAGCGCACTGGAAAACTAAGAGGCGCACGGATCAGTCAAAAGGCAGCACAGCACCACCCACTAGCTACCTGGTGCCAAGTACACACAGGAAGGACTTAAGAAAGAGTTTGGAGGAGGGAAAAGGCAATATTCAAAAGGCAACTTTCAAAAGAAACAAGGTAGGATGAGATGTCAAGAACACTAATCCAGAATGGACTGTCTCTGCCAAACAAAGAAGCAGCATTGTAAAAGTTTCAGTTCCCACAAAAAACCAAAAATGTTCGATGGGTCTATCACTCCTGATCATGGTTGTGATCCTTTTCAAAGCCGTTTTCACAGAGCTACAGCTCTTACTGATTTTTTTTTTAAAGACAGAGATGAAAGGACCATTCAGAGTAGCCTGGAACCTACCTCCTGCAGTATTTTCCCAGTTATTTTCCTTTGCCAACCCCTTTCCTGGACCTAATCCGGCGACTACAGCACATGAAAGGCAACTCTAAACCTGGCACCAGGTGTGTAAATTCCGCTGCAGAAGCTTGCTCATGGGAGATGGCGAGAGCTCTTGCTACACAGCAACTGAAATCAGCTAGAGTGACAGGGGGGAGGACATCGGCAAGGCTGCTCACCAGAGCCAGATTTATAAAAATACAGGAGGCGCCTAGCTCCTCTCAGTTTCAAAGGCACTTTCATCTGTATTTAAAGAAACCTGGCCCTTGTGATTTGCATTATTGCAAACTGCCTAAAAAAATGGCCTTTAAAATAAATATATTGTACAATGGCCTTTATGGAAAAGCTGATGTTTCATCCTACAGTCTTTCATCTCCACGCCACCAACCCAGACCAGAGGAGCATGTCAGCTTCTTGGTTAACCCAGAGTATGCTGATGGTCTCAGAGGCACTGCAAACGGGGTCGCTTATTTTGGGACAGGGAGAGCCCGCGGGTCTGGGCTGGCACAATGTGAACTGCAGGGCTGCGGCCCAGGTGAGGGTTTCCCAGATCCCATCGCCGTGCAGACACCCAACAACGCTGCCGTGAGCCACGAGGCCCAGGGAGCTTAGCAACAGGAGTGAGAACGTCAGAGCTGCCGTGATGAACTCCCAAAGAAGGTACGGAGGTTTACAACCCAGCTCTGCCATGTTGGCAGATGTCACCAGGGATAAGTTTCAGTATAAAGTACTGCACCCAGACCAGGACAAACCCAGAATACTGGCATTGTCCTGACAAAGTCTAAGGGATGGTATTTTCTAGCAGACTTCGAAGAGATATTTTTCTGCTCTCCTCATCAAAAATCACAGCCTTAGCACCCTGATGAACTGCAGGAGACAAGAGAGCGAAGCCCTAACTAAATCATATTGCCCCACTTCTCTAAAAATCCTTTCCACCTTAATATAATGGTTTTCCCCCTGAAAAATTGAGTGAGAAAGCAATCAAAAAGGCTAGTGATCCAAACTGAATAACTAATGTCACTGAAACATGGACACAGCTCAACCACACCGAACAAACTGGTTCTCAATAACATCTGTTCTTTGCAGATAACATTGCTGTGACACTGGTCTTGCTGCTATTTCAGTCCTGATTTCCACTATAAAATTTATCCAATCAGTTATAAATGTAAACTCTACTTGCCCTACCGCAAAACTGTTAACAGCAACCCATTAATACAGTCCTCATGTGAAGGAACAAATAACTGCAAACTCCTTGCTTTTGTGGATTTTTTTAGTGGTATTGCTGATTTCACCAATTTCTTTCTGGGCCCCACCTGAAAATAACAAGAATGGTGAACTGCAGGAGATGTAAGATGGGAGACGTTAACACAGCAGCCTCTGGAAGAGCAGAGTTCATGAAAATGTCACCTTTGAAATGATTTTAATGGATCTGTAGAAGTCAGAGCAATGAAACTGGACTAAAGAAGATATTAGACAAGACAGAAAGTCATTTGACTGTAAATGCTGTGGTTGTTGGACACACAAGATGCAGCAATACCCAACGTTAGAAAGAACTTGGAAGCAATGGAGTGGAAAAATTGCATTTGCTAGACTGTGGTTTTCTACGAGGCAACCCAAAGGAAATGGAAACAGCCGCACAGGTAAGGCGGAAGAGTGAGGCAGGATGAGGAGCGCTCGGCTCAGCCAGTAGGTGAGCAGAGAGCCAGCACTGCCGTGCGATGTCAGCTCAAGTCACAGCCCGACAGGCCACGAGCAGCTTGTCACTCATGGCCCTTTAGCGAGAACGGGGTGCAAAATCAGATTAGATACTCATGGATAGCTCTTGGGATTTCCAGCGCAGCATGAAGTCAAACCTTTTTCTTTTTTAACAAACCAAGGATAACCACCTCCAAGCAGCTCCCAGAATCATTGTCACATGCAGAACAGGGAAGGATTTTCTTGGGCTCCCAACCTGGGCTCTGACTTGCCAGACCAACTCAATGGTCTCTTGGATTATTCTCTTGGATTTATTCTCTAGTCATGATTTGCTGTGGGATCTCACCCCACTGCCCCTCACAGGCCTGTCAGAAATATGTCATCCCCTCTCAGACAGGCTAAATGTCACAGTGTTCTGGCCAGACTCAACTGACTCAAGAGTCCACAATTCCCAAAAAAATCCAGCTTAACCCATGGACGTCCTTCTGCCCCTGATGTGGCTCTCCATGAGGCTCCCAGTAGCCTCACATGCCCTTAGACTACACAAAGTCAAGTTCTTTCCCGTCTTATCTCCAGGAGTAAGAAGGGAAAGAAAAATTTGTAACATGAGGATTTCTACCTTGCAGTGTTGAGGGCCAGGGCAAGGCTGGAGCAGGTCTGGGTTTATGTGCACAAAAAGAACATAATCCTTCATCAGCACACCTCTGGAACAGACTACTCCAAGTGTACGTGATCAAATCAACAGCGTCAGGCCTAATTCATGGGTCAGATTTAAGAAATTTTGATGAGACTCTTTCCTGATCTACTTTTGCCCTGAGTGGGGAAATTACTGTTTCTTTTCAGG
Source organism: Apaloderma vittatum (assembly GCF_000703405.1). Taxonomy (NCBI): domain Eukaryota; kingdom Metazoa; phylum Chordata; class Aves; order Trogoniformes; family Trogonidae; genus Apaloderma; species Apaloderma vittatum. The sequence goes on along the minus strand of NW_009725935.1, from coordinate 9,542 downwards.
CTCATTTATAAATTATTGACTTACAAATACAAAGCAAGACCTGCTTTCCTCTGCTGGAGAAAACACAGGCTGGCCTATTACTGTAGGATGCCAGCCAAGAGGTGGGTAGATGCCGTAATTATTTTATTTTTTGAAAAATAAGAAAGAAAAATAGTTATTTGTCATGAAGAAAAAACCCTAAACCCCCAAGAGATAAGTTCCAGGTGCCCAGTACACACGGATTCACTGGAGCCACGGCTTAGCTCAGCCTTTGGGCACACGCAGGATGTCTGAGGAAGCAAGAGCAGGGGTCTCATCCAGACATTCCCACTGTCAGTAACGTCATGAGAGATGGAATCCAAGTCCTTCAAAACGCCCATGTCTGTGCTGGGAGCTCTGCCTCACAGTGACACGCTTCAGTACCATACATGCCCAAGTGCAAGACAGAGCACAGAAACAGCACACGTGAAGAAGCATCCACACACTTTGCAAAGAAACGTAAGACGGTTCGTTAAGCTTTCAGACTAACAAGCCCCACGATACCCCTCGTTAGCAACTCCGCGCATGCTCCATGCTGCTGCTGTGTGAAGGGCAGCTCTAGCAGCACCATCACTTGTTTACCAAGAGAACAGTTCTGCTATTGACTGACACCTGCCCATGACAGCGCGACCACGGGAGGAGCAGGGAAACGTTGAGATGACATCGGCCATTCAAACCAGGCAGCAAAATGCCTGGCACTGGCTGGAACCTCTGAGCAGCTGCCAAGGACCAGCCCTATCACCTCAAACAGAAAGGCTTTCACTGACATTAATGAGAGCTGCTGAAAATAATGCCATCACACAGCTGAGATGGCATGCAGCCTCTCTCTTCAAGGACCAGCAGGCTGAACAGAGCAGGCACTGAGGAAGAGGAATGCTGGGCTCCATCCAGTCGCTTCTAGTTTATTTAGATTGCTGTGAAGTCAAACGCCATGAACCTGGTGTGAGCTGAGTGTGGTGGGGCAGGGCAGATGAGACTGATCCAAGTGACAAGAGGACACACTCCTGCTGCCCAGTGATGGTCAGAAGGATCCCAAGCAGATCAGTGTGACAGTACTTGAGTGTGCACAGAGAACATGCCTCGAACTTGCTCACCTCTGCAGGCCTGGTCTGAGTGTCTGAGGTGTCAGCCCCAGGGCTGCCGGCAGACTAAAACAGATCCTGAGCGTTCACCTGCTCAGTGGACCTGAAGTCCTTCCCAAGCACATGCCTGGATTAACCACCCGGTAAAAGCACCAAGTCCTGTTAAATAACTGTCTTCTCCGATATCCACTTCCCGCATTGATACACACTCTGCCAAGCGCTCCTTTCAAGGGGAGGGGAGCTCTTTAAAGTAAGCAGATGAACAGCAAAGGTATCAATCTCGAGACACGAGCAGTTCCTGTGTGCTGCTGCTAAGGGCTTCAGAGCGCTGCTCCAGCTGCGTCACAGAAAGCATCTACACAGGACTGTAAACGCAACCTTCGGAAGATGAGAGATCATCTCAGACAGCAACGCTCTTGCTGTCCTGATGACACGCTCTTGCTCATCTCAGCAGGGCGCAACCGCATCAGCAAGGCTTTGCTGCAGGCCAGCTGCATCGATGGAAGCTCAGCCCCCGCTGCCTTGGTTCAGCCCACTGCCTCTGAAACGGCTCCTGAAGGCTGTGATGCCTCTTCCATTGCTGCCTGGTGCCAGCTGGCACCAGCTCCTCTGAGCAGCAGGAACCTCTGAGAATCTATAGGGTCCTAAAAGCCATAAACCTCACTAATGGTTTTTTTTATGGCAAGCCTTGTGCAAAGGAAAATTACTATTGTTCCAGACAGGCATTGCCAATACTGCTTAATTAGTTACCAGGACTTCACATCACTTCATACCCAATGCAGAGACTCAGGAGAGCTTTAAGCTAAAAAGAAAGCACAGTCAAGGGGATGCTGCATGTAGGGCGGGCAGATAGCAGATGCCTTTGTGACTCATATTTCACCTGAATATATAATTAATGTAGAATGTAATTTGTTTGAAAATAAAAGTGGATGTAAGACTGCAGGATCTAAAGAGGCTTCATGCGTGTACATATCACAGCAAGAACGAACTCAGTGCAGCAGGCCGGATTAGAATAGTTCCCACACTGAGAAAATAGCCAGGAGACATTACAAAAGGTTGGAAGGGAAGCGACTTGCCTGGGAAGTGATATTAAAAATAATTGCAATACAAACTGCAGTTGCAAAAGGCCTGGCCTGTGCTCTCATGTGTGTTCGCATAGCTCCAAGCACCAGGGGTCTGCAAGCAAAAATGAACCAATGGCACCAGAGCCCAGAGCCCATTTGTACCACCATGGGCTCTGCCTCACAGAAAGCAGAGGGAAGCCCTTGGAGCCTCTTTTTCCCACAAGCTAACCAAGGAATCCTTTTTCCCCCGCCCTTGCTTCTGCACTGAGAATGTCCAGAGGTCAGTGGGATGGGCTCCTTCTCCAGGGCCAGTCTCCAGGAGCTAGCACTCATAATCCTGCAGTTTATTTGCTCAGCCTGCACTCCCAGCTCCCAGTTCTCCTGCCAGGAGTCATTCTGGGAGAACGGCACCAGCTGCCCTGGGCGGGGTCAGAGAGAGACAGGCCATCCCAGCTCCATACACACCCCAACTCCAGGCACACACTTGATAACAAGCTTCAAAACAAGCAGGGCACTCCCAAAGTTCCTAAGAAGAGCAAAGAGCTGAGCTGAACAAGGCTGACAAGTGAAGGACCTCGGCTCTCCCGCTCCTTGGCTCTGAGCAGTCGGGCAGTACGGCCACCGCAGTGACACGCAGGGACGGGTCAGCCACCGTGCTGCTCCTCTCTCCCCTCCAACTAGCTTCAGGGTGAGCGCTTTGGTCCCGGCACCAGCTCTTACTGCTGTCAGCTCGTGCTGCTCTGCAGAAAAACAGCCCAAATTTAAGAGATGAGTGAAAACCTGGAGTTAACTTCTATTAAGAGCTTCCCATGTCTGACTGACTTACAACTACACTGGCTCCCATCCCACAGAGCCCTGGGCTAACACGAACCACATCCTGGGATCCTCCAGCTTGCTGCACTTCTGAGCCTGGGCCTCCCTTAGCCCTTGCTGCCATGGCACAGCACCAGGCTGATGCCATCCGAATGCTGCACAGCACCATCCAGGAGGTTTATGTCATCTTGAGTATCCCTGCGCTGCCCCGCACGACACAGCTACATCCCTCTTCTAGAGATGAACTTCAGCCTCAACTTCTCTTTGCTGTGTTTTTTTGTTTGTTTGTTTCTTTTGACTTCAGGAGTGGACGGTTGTACTAAAGCCAGAAACTAAACAATTCTCCTCCCTTTCTTGGTATTACGCCCCTGCAGATGCTTGTGCAGGGTTTCGTTTCCTCTTCAGCTCTTGGCCAACGCTTACCCAAGCTTCGCCCATCAAGCAAGACAGAGCCCAGTCACCTCCAGCATGTGGCTGCTGTGACACTGCTGAGGGGAACAGCCACAGGGGCAGGGGCTGGGAGTGACAGGTCAAAGGAAGGCACAGCAGTCTAGAGCAGGCCATAACAGATTTCAGTTAATGCAGTGGAAACACACTCACACAAGAGAGAAGGAATTAAGAACATTCACCTATTCAGCTCTGAAAATAGAAAGGACTCTTACTTAAGAGTCCAGAGCGACAGGAGATCTTTTTCACTTTCTGCAGCCCAGCCCCTAAAGGTAGCACTGTACAGTGCCACCTTCTACTATTCATTTTAAACACTGACGAGGAGCACATCTTCTGGGATTTGATGCCAAGTTTTCTGATGCAGCACACACAAATCCAGCTCCTGAACAGCCTTGTGGGAACAAGATGACTGTGAATCTCTTCACAGCTCCAGGGACAATTCTCTAGGATAAAAGGAATGTGTAACAGCAGAAATTTTTTCCTGTGCTTCAAGGCTAACCACACTGCAGACACACAGAGACAAAAATCCAGCCCACATGGGAATTATTCCAGTGTGCTATGAAACAACTTGCATACACTTCACAAAAATCTGAAGTCACACTATGTATTAGAGATGCCACTTTTTTCATGTGCGTTAGAGGATTATGCTGTGTAGTTTCACTGGCTCAGGGAAATCTCTGCCTTGTAGTGTTCATCAGGCAAAAAAGCACTGCAGGTAAGCAAAGGTGCCCTCCAGTTCATGCTCTGCTATCCAGGAAAAAAGTAACACAAAAGCCACCTGAAGGGGAAGACAAACAACAGGAGAGGCATCCTCCTGGCTTAGCCAAGAGATATCTCAGCAAGAAGTGCCTGAAGTGTTAAAGATGATGCAGAGCTCTCCAGGCTTGGTTTCAGCACATACGAGCAGTAGCTGCAGCACGATTACAGACGCCACTGTGGGCACTGAGGCGTCCCCGAACTGCCAGGGAAACTCCTTGGACTGAACATTTAAAACTACCTTGGCAAAGCTCTAAAGACACACAGCAGGGACCCAACCTGGCCCGGCACAGCAACCAACCAGTTGGTTAAAGGTGGAATCTCCCCTGGATTTTCAAGATGTCCATTTTATTGGGTATTTTATGAACAGCAACTTAGCCTGAAACCGAGGGTGGGCAATGTAGGCTCTAGAAGACATTGAAATCCACCAGCTCTTTCTCTCTCTAAGCTTTCCTCAGCTTTTGCAGGAGACTATGATAATCCCCGTGCATTTACTGATAGAACAATCAAATAAGAATGGCACCAGTGCAAAGCCAGTATCATTTCTGAGAGTCTTAAGTGGTTGTAAGAGATTCCCTGACTTTGGAGACTAGAAGCATCCAGAGCCCGTGTTTCTCCTTCGTTCAGATGTCAGCAACGTTCTCATCTCTGCAATCATGAGCTCCCTTTTGCAATGCTCCAGGAGGCTGCAACCCAGCAGCTGAGCAAGTGTCACAAGGACCTCTTGGGGTTAAACAAAGATTGCTCCAGCTTCCTTAGTATCAGCAAGGACCAGGCCATAACATCTGCTGCATTTACGCATTTGACTAACGTGCCCAAAACAGCCCGGTGCGATTCACACAACAGCAGCAGAATTTTCAAGTCGTGAGCAAGTAACTGAGCAATTTGTAGAAATTCAAGGGACAAAAACTCTGTGCAGGAAACACACACTTCTCCTTTTCATAAACTGCAGATTGCTACTTACACTGAGAGGGCTGAACCTCTCCCTCGTTCTGTACTAACACCATTTTATCCATCTGGAGCATAAATAATTGAAGAGAGAGACCATCAGCAGCAGGAGTAGATTCTGTGCCCAGTTCTCCAGCAGTTCTGCTTCACCATGCAGTCCGTGTGCTTACCCTTTTTAAAGCCCTTTTCCAAGAAGCCAAGCAGACGAAGAAGGGGGGGAAAAAAAACCCAAAACCCAAACCAAAAAACCAAAAACCAATGCCCGGGATGGCCATCCCTCCCCAGCCCAGAATAGCCCATCTGTGTGACACGGAGGCCTCCTGCCGTAGGACTGTTTAGACAGATGCAACGCAGGACGGACAGGGCTGAACCTCTTGACCTGCTGCAGTCCCACCCAACTCCAGACACACTGCTCTGAGCATTGAGTCTTTGCCCAGTTCGGAGGAGCAAAGTTGTCTTTTGCAACAGGCCAACAAAAATTAACGAAGCACACAAGGCTTTTTACAGAGAAGTAAAAGCTTCCACTCCTATGCTACATCTGGCCAAGATACACTGGGACATCAGAAAAACAAGCAGAGATGTGCTGCTTTAAAAGCGTTTCCAGTATTCACCTCCAGACTCTGACTAATTTGCTACTCCCTTTCTGGCAGGCGCATCTTGGTAGCCAGGACGCAAGACCAGGGCTGGAAAACAGAGAAGTTGGAAGAGCCATTAACTTGAGGAGTCAAAGAGAAACAGCCTCACCCAGGGTGATCTCTGACACAGTGAGAGACTATCCAGCTGTGGTAAAATATCCCGCTCACCAGCTGCAAACATAATTTTGCTTCCTCCAAGAAAAAAAAAAACCTCACCACAACCACCCGGTCTGAATTGATACAGAACATGACAGACAGTACAGGAAAACATCCCTACTGGCACTCCCAGTGACTCAAAGAATCACAACTACAAAATAACTGGTTTAACTGAGAAAATTAAAAAAGTCAGTAGCGCTCCCCCTTTCAGGTTCCACACTTTCCAGCACATGCAAGAAGAACCCTCCTCTAGTCACAAGAGGACAAGAACTGCTATTGTAAGGAAGACACTTAGGTGAAAGATGGCAATGCCACAAACAGATGTTGCAGGTATAAATCCTCCAAGCTGCTCCAGAGCAGCCTTCGAGGGTGTTCTGTAAAGACCAAGATCCGCTTCTGGTCTTTGTTGTACAATTGCTGTACAAGGAAACCTACCACTCACATTATGCTTTTCATCAGGTACTTCACAAAGCTCAGCTAATCAATTTTCACCACAGGTTATCTACACAGAAGTTGAGGGTAACGTTAAGGTCATCCTCAGCCAGCTCAAGACCCAGGAATCACTGCTCCTCCCTGCTCTTAATCTGCTCTTTGTCATCAGCAGCTGCCTGCGCTGGAGCTGTCCTCAGTGTGCCAAGGGCAAGATCTACAAGTACCTTGGGTACCCCTGCAGCACGCAGAGCATAACTTTTTCAGGGGGTACGCTTTTCCATAAACAGGGATAATCTCTCCCCAAGCCCAGCAGAGAAAGGGCAGTGGTGGTTCAGCATACATTAACAGGGAACTGGGAGATTTCCACCAGCCAGTGGCCTCTAGTAGGCAGGGCTGTGACTGAAGGCTGACCGGAAAATGGTGCTCGATGTGGGCATGGTTGCTATTTTAGATGGAAGACATCTCTGCTGCTGTTCCAGGAATGATGGAAATCTCTGCTTCTTTTTTTTCTAAGAAAAAGCAAAGGAGTTTGAACATTATTGAAGACATAAACCCCAGATTCTCAAAAACTGAAACACAAAGGCAGTGAATTCAGGAGTTCTCAATGCCTTGCAACAACTCACACTGCAAACCATTCCTCTACTTCCTGCACAGCATCTTCGCTATACACAATATCCCCTATATGTATTTTTACTGAGAAGCAGACCACTTCAAATTATGCTGAGGTAGAAAAAAGGACCAAGTTGAACGCCAAAGGCACGGCCCTGTAATTTCAAACCCACTGAAAGAACTGGATTCACCAGATAGTCTCTGCTCCCACACCCAAACAACTTTGCAAGTTGATGGGGTGGGGAGAGATCAACTTGGGAAGGAGAGGTTCCCATCCTTCTGATTTAAAAAGAAACAATGACATCAAAGAACATCAGAGACATGGACCTGAATGAGCAGGAGCCAGCTTCAGAGACACAGCAAGGTACCACCCCAAACAAACACACACCAACACCACGAGCGAGGAGGCATGTCTTGCAGGAGTGTGCCAGGAGACTCCAGTTTAACCAGGTATTTGGGAGGTTTCACCTGTACTCCTCCCACAGCAACACCTTGGGCTTTGGCAGAGCATCCACCCGCTGCACTTGCCCTCTTTGGTTCTCAAGTCAATACTCTTCTGACAAATTGCTGGCTTTCCCGTACACGGGGCCTACTCTTCTTGCACATGGGATGTTAGTCATTCCTTCAGTTTGGCTACCTGGCTTCAGCATGAGATTCCCTCACAGCGCTCCAGCGGTCTATAAATTGCTAGGAGAGAAACCAGCCCTCTGAGAGGTGCTGAACGGAGGTAGAATGAGACTGAGGAGCTTGTCTCACCAGGCAATCTGCTGTAGAGCTTCAGATCAGAAACTGGCTCCCCCCAGTCAGGGTCTTAACCACAACCCTTCTCCTTGGAAAGCTGGATGTTCTGCACACAGAGACCACTATCAAACTCCACTGACTTCAATGGCACATGAGATCAGTGCCAAATATACCAGTTAAGAAGTAATTCCTTGGAAATCAGAGAGGTGGAGAACAAATGGTGGCCATCAGGAGTCCAACCTGGACCCAGGCAACACATCAGCCCTGACTACGCTACAAGGGAAGACGACATATTTTTTGACACCACATTATTCCATTTTTTTGACTTGGTAAGTCTTCGATATTATTGAGATTTTACTGAAGGCTACCCTACCTACATGCAATCTATTGTACTGCCCTCTCAGAAACTCATTTCATTTCCCAGCTATTTATACAAAATTGCTTTTATAATAAATTTTGAAAAGCTGGTTCAGACAAGAATCGCAGCTTTAGTAAACCTTTTAAATTGTTACCTGCTGCCAGATGTGAGTGGACTGGAACAAGGCGGCACAGGAAGAAAATTCCTTTTCTCAAAGGATGCTAAATAAAGATAATTTGTGGGTTTGTACACTCGCTTTATTTTTAACAGATTGTTTTGTATTCACAGCTTGGTTCCCCTCCACCATCCACGAGTAACACGGCTGGCACAAATTCATAATGAACTGTGCTCTGTCACGCAAGACCCACTCTACACTCTCAGCATAAGATACATGAATACACATTTGAGGATTGCTTTGCCCCAGCAGAACACTATACCCTGCTGCAGACAAAAACTCTTTGGGGTACAGACTCCAGCCCACTCTTGCCTACGCATGACAAGGACCTTCAGGAATTATAATACTCTGATCTCTACCTCCCCTGGGGAATGAGCAGAAACGAGTCCTATACATAACCTGCTTCCCTCTCTATTTAAAAACAAATTAACTAAAGAACGGCACATTTTGGGGCGGGTCACAAAGCTCCTCTCCAGTTCACAGCTTACACTGAATTTTCTGCAATTTCAGAACATGTTCCGCATTGTTCTCCTCCAAAAATAAAACAAGAATTAAAAGCAATACTCATGAATAACTACAAAATACTAGCAAATTCTAAGTAGCTTGGGAAAAAAAGCCGTAATAACCCCATTATCCTATCACACCTGGATTTACTTTGTTCCTCTCATCACTGCAATTAGCAGCTCACAAAAATGCACAGTGACCCAGTCCACATTATATAGGGAGACAACATCTCCTGCAGCGGCCAGGTGACTGTCCAAGCACTTACTTGCTCTTCTGTGGTCCAGAAAGGCTGTGCAGTGCTACTGTCTTGGCAGGTAAGGTGTTTGCTGCATAGAGAATCAGAGCCCCAAACAAAGAAAAACCAGACTGAAAGGCAAGTGCAAGACAGGCTGGGAATGGCTGGACTTCTTCCCACTGCAGGGACCCACTGCACTGCCCTGCTGCGCTAACCACCGCCTCCGTGCCCACCTTTGTGCGACAGAAAAGCATATACGTACACACACACCCCATATGCAGCAGACACTGCCCACAGCACGATGGTGGGTGCTACGGAACAGATGGGACTCTGCTGATGACCCCTTACCTAGGCGTTCGAGCTCAGCAGACGATTCCTCTTCCTGTCAAACACCCTAAATCCCTCCAAATACCAAACGGCGAACAAAAAAACCCCTGTCGATGTCATCTGATTGCATCACGCCCCCAAGACTCAAAAGGCACGTCTCCAAAGAGCCATTTGCTTTGCAAACCAACCCAGAGGATCCCTAACTGCTCGCCCGAGGAGCGGCGAGTGGCAGGGCCGGGGCT